>NC_079196.1:49460228-49760228 GCF_029499605.1 Hyla sarda
CCCTTTATTTTTTTGAGCAGTGTAAATATATATTGTGAACATACCCTTAAGCTAGCCATATACTGTGGAACAACATGGCCCTCATGGTTTCAACCAGGGTGCCCTCAGTTGTAGCAAAACTACAACTACCACCTTGAACACAAAGCTAAAGACTGTTTGGGCATGTCCTATGGGATTGTTCGAACAACCAGGACAAAAAACATTCCAGACTGCCTTGGCATCTTGATCTCTGGTTTGTTAAGATATTATACTGCATTCCTAAAGTTAAGATAGGTTATCCTAACGTGTTACACAAAGGTACCGTAAGTTTAACATTATCCCTAAATTACTGGCCTTACCTTGATTCCTAGGGCATTAGGATATCACAACACAATGCATTGCTGTTAACGCCTTCAAGACAACCATGGCTACATCTGTACAACAGTTTTTTTTTGTAAAAACAGAGACAGATTTTGTGCACTATTGGAACAAAGATCCACCCCATTGCCCATGGTTCAGAACAGTTTTAAGGATCATTTTTATTATCAAAACTAATTTTCGACTGCTTGGCTTGACCCAACAAAAGTAAAGATTGTTAAATCTTCAATTGAAATTCATAAAATTGTCACCAGATCTATAGCTGCCATTAATTGTATGATCTACTGTTATATTACAGAAGCCAAAACCATAAGCAAAAGCAAATTATCAAAAAATAATACCAGGCCCTGTGTCCACCATTGTATTAGCCATTGACTTCTACGAGTTCAGACTGTACTTACAGATGTCTCTGATATTATGAGGATTTTTCCATTACGTCTTGGTAAGGCCTTAGATACTGTAAACCGTGACTTTCTGTAGCGCTACAGAGTGAATTTAAGTATTGAATAAGACCATTGCAGTCCACAGGATTGCATACAATCATGCTGCCCTGCTTTGGTTCAAGCTGTAGCTCGATAATGTAAATCAATTAGTAGCGCTAGAAAAAGTTGGGGCGTAGGAATATGGCGCCTCATAAGGACATCAAACTGCACCATACAGAGCACCTATAGGTATGTTATAAAGATTTGTAGGAACCTGTACTGCTCAATTAAACAGGTACTCAGCCATGTTGGATATGTGTAGACGGTCTACTGTAGGGTTATAGGATATGGATTCTTACCTTTTTTCCTCTCTGAGAGATATTTGGTGTTCTGGTGAGTAGTTTTTCTATTAGATATTCCCTGTTCTATAAAATTAACAAACAAAAAAAAGAAGTTTTAGTTTGTCATATTATGAATCCCCCGATATACAGTGAATGTGAACCTTCTTTAATATGTGCACATCCATTGCATTAACACACTATGACAGGACAGGTACCTTTGCTTTTTGGAAAAATTTACATTTTAGGAGTTCAGCTGCCGTTGGCCTAAAAACAAAGAATAAAACAAATTAATGTGAACCCAAGAAATATATTTTTTACTATATGAAAATTAAGTATATGCCAGGTAAGATGAAGGCCGAGGTTTGTCCCACCAGAGTATTTACAATGGACCCATGTTTTAACACATTAATGGAGTTAGGCTAGAGTTACATATAAGCGGCGTTAGGGCTCCGGCGAAATTGGGGGAAAATTGCCACAACTGATTCCACAACTGATACCAGAAATGCATCAGTTGGCATCAGTTGTGCATCATCCGGCATCCACTGTTTGTGATTGCCGGATGGGGGAACGCAGTGCTCCCCTGTCTGTGCTGGTCCGGCAAGTCCAATCATGATTGTGAACTGTCCCATTCAAATGAATGGGATCAGTTCTTGCTTCATTTTTTGATGGTCTATATTTTAGAGTGATTTATTAAAAGTAAAGTTTTAATGTTTTCTGTGATTTTCATTTTCCCTCCAGTGCATTTTATGCAGCCCTGGAGGGAGAAAAAAAAAATGATGATGCATATATGTAAATGAGGTCTTAGGGGGAAACCTGAGGCCCCCAAAAGTTGTGTTTGTCATAGCTGAATGACTTACTAAATTAATCAATCAAGCAATGGCCCTACTTAAAGGGGTTTTCCAGGATGAGAAAACATAGCTGATTTCTTCCAAAAACAGCACCACACCTGTTCTCATGTTGTGTTTCGTCTTACAGCTTAGTTCAACTTAGGTGAACAGAGCCAAGTTGTAATACCACACACAACCTGAGGACTGGGGTGGTTCTGTTTTTGGAAGAAATTATTTATTTATGTATTTATTATTCCTGGGGTATTCCAGGAAACTGAACTTTTTAGACACTTATGCCCTATCAACAGGATAAGGAATAAGTATCTGAATGCTGGGGGTTCAACTGCTGGGAACCCCTCCACTGGACCTCGCATAAGGGGACCTTACATGTTCGCAGAGCATCCCCCACCTTCTAGGACAAGTGACAGCACGCTTATCCAATCAACAGCCGCAGCCAACCAACAGCCTTGTTATCAGCCACTTATCCCCTATCCGTGGATAGGGGAAAAGTGTCTAAAAAAGTTAAGTTCCCTGGACCTCACTTTTAAAGGAAAAACACATGTCACCATGTGTTTATTTTTTTGTTTTTTGTGAATATATTTTTACATTTCCTACTGAACTAGCTGTGAAACAAAGTGTCAGAGAATGTATTTGTTTGTGAGCAATTCAGACAAAGAAATACTTCAGCCCTGCTTATCTCTCTATTCAGTTGGTGCTCTATGACCTTGCTGTATTTCTGCAGAGAAGATAAACAAACCACAGGGTTTCAAATAATAAGAGAAAAATGAGAAAAATAACATAACTGGAAAAAATTGAAAACAGAGATTTATTTTATGCCTTGAAATAACATTTTTGTTTGTTTAAATCTGGAGTATTGAAATGTAAAGCACACAATTGCGGCATTCACAGACACACACCTAGTTACCTCCGCTCCTGAGGCCTCTTCATGGTTCCCTTTTTTATCTTGGTGGAGGACCTGTCACACAATGAACTGACATCATGTGGGGTGCAAGAGAAGGTCCAGCACCTCTAACAGAGAATAGGGGCATCTAGCTAATAGGAGATTCCTTAAAGGGTACCTTTCATCAAAAAAACTTTAGATATATTATAGGTTAATGTATGCAGAATAACTTTACAATTGCATGTTATTAAAAAATATGCTTCCTTCTATTTAATTTTCCACTTTGAAGAAATGACCACTAGGGGTCTCCCTACCAGTCCTGGCAGCAAGCATTTCAGACTCATGCTGGAGTCCTAAACACTATGAGCTGCCAGTCTGCTTTGTTCACAAAGGAGAACACTCAGAGCTGCCAGCCTGCTTTGTTCACAGCCTGTTTGGCTGTGAACAAAGCAGGCTGGCAGCTCTGAGTGTTTAGGACTCCAGCATGAGTCAGAAATGCTTGCTGACAGGACTGATTGGGAAAAAATACAATAGAAAGAAGCATATTTTTCATTAACATGCTATTGGAAAGTTATTCAACATTCATTAATCTAAAATATATCAAAAGTTTATTTGATGAGAGGTACCCTTTAACTACCTGAGTTCCTAACTATTGGGGACTTTTACCTAAAAGGAGAGGGTCCACACCTACTGGGGACTTCAAACAAATAGGGCGGATTCTCTACCTACTGAGGGGTTCCATCTAAAAGTAGTCTACCTAACTACTGGGGAAATATCTTAATTTTCAGCAACAGTGCGGTCCTCATATTCGGCTTTTACCTATGGTTTCACATAATCTATAGCCACCTCTGCTGTTACTTGACATTAAAAAAAAAGTATTGGTAATTGGTGCTCATACTCTGTCTTAAAACATTGGTATTGGGACATCTCTACCAATAAATGAATGTAATATTGGGGTTAAAGGGATATTCCAGGATTTTTTTTTTATTTGGCAACAGAGGCTGTAAAGTTAGTGTAGTTTATAATATATTGTCTGTACCTGTGTTTGGTGTCTGGTTTCACAATTCAAATGTGATCTTTGCCCCTAATGTTAAGTTTTAGCAGCATACAAAATGGGTCGCAGCTTTTCCCATGTTGCAGTGCAGCCCAAGACCTCACATCACTAGTCAGGTGTTGAAAGGGAGTATTGCAGTGCTTTAATAGGTGGAGCGACTGCTGGGTGGGAGACTATTCTCCACAGGGCTGCAGAGAATTGTAGTTTCAATCACAGCACGCATGAAAAGGAGCCTGGATGTGCTGCAATGGAGGAGGGGTGACTAATGTGTTGGAGGTAGAAAAGTGACCTCACACTTACAAACAAGGGAACCAGGGACTTGTGACTGGAGGGACTGAACTCCAACAGAAAAGAGCCATTTCACAAAAAGAAAGCAGCAGCGTTAAGGTGGACTCACAAGACAAGCACAGATCCTTCCTAAGTATGTCCATTACTGTCTGGCAGGTAAGTAAGGAGGTCACCTTATGTTGGATAACCCCTTCAACTTTCAGGCTTTGGGTAGATAAAGGTTTAAAAAGTCACAAATCCGCATAATGCAAAGGCTAGAATATATAATTAATCTTTTATCTACCATAACATGACAATTTGGAGCATCAGAATATACAAAATATAATAACTGCAATCGTGTAATGTAACTGTTTTCTGTGTTTAAATATTTTATTGACTTCAATGAGAAATCCACAAGAATGTCTCCTCGCTGGAAACTCCCCGGGCTATGAATATTTTTAGAGTCTGTTCTCATATATAATTGCTTTTTTTTTTTATTAACTTGGGGTCTTGTGTGTGACGTCTGCTCAGATTCCATACTGAGATCTTCATCCGAAACAACCATCTTTATAGTCTTAGTCACTCACCTCTTTGATGGGTCTTTCTGGAGACAAAGTGAAATAAGTTTCCTAAAAGATTTCCCGTATTTTCTCATCATCTCCTTATCTTCTATTCCAGTTTCTAAAGTAGGAGGGTCGTTCTGTAAGGTCAACATTAAAACCTAGAGAATACAATAAATGTTTATGGGTCTTATATAGTACGGATGAAGGTTTTAAAGGCCATAGAGTGCAACTTATATGTCCACCATTAAACACAACTCTCTTCTTATTTTATCTAAAATTAAAATTCTGTGCTGATTCATGTTTTATTATATATTTATAGTGATTAGATGGTTTTGGTCTTGGCCCTGGTTTTGGGAGTTCCAAATAACCAGCAGACATAGATTGAGGTAAAAGATGACATGCAGCCCCCACCATGTGGCTATACACTAATAATTTAAGGGAATCTGTCAGCTTTATTTGGTGTCAAGAACTGCAGACACCATTGGATGTTGTAAGGGTATGAAACTGTACCTATCCTAGAGCTGATGAGGATTGCACAGTTTATTAAACTGCCTTTCTATTTCTCAACCGACTGTCAATGAGGTGGAAATAGAACAAGCAGACACCTATTGCAATGAACCAAGTAACAAAATTAGGAAGTTGTCAGTCTGGCAACAGATCGCGTGGGGAATTTGTGTGGGCACCCATCCTTGCTAAGTATACACCTTGATCCACTGTCCCTCCATTTGTGTCCTGCTCTCTGTCTGCACCTCTGGCTGGGGGTTAATTTCACAGTTATCAATACTTTAAAGGGATATTACTATAGGACCGCTGACATATTAACTTTTGACTGTGAAATCCCAGGTATCCATTTTTCATATTGCATGTCTAAATCAGGGGTTATTGTTACTTTTTCTCTTTTTATATTGTCAGATTCTTATCTGGTCACCTTAGTCTAGCACTCTGCGTTACCATTTCTAGATTGTTTAGCTGATCCCCCTCCGCACTTTGTATATTTGTAAAAAGGAGGTGGAAATAAGCTGCCCAAGTGCCCCAGCCTGGCATACTTCCTTGTTAGCCTTCACCTCCCAGCCCCTCCTTGATTGACGTTGGGTGCCCTGTACAGCCGTCAAAGCAGGACTGGTAGATGAGGGAGATCAACGAGGTTCTAAAAAGGATTTATCAAGGAATCAAAAAACACTGAGATAATTTCTTTCATGAACCGCTCCCTGTCTGTCTTTAGGTTGGGTATAGTATTAAAACTTGGCTCCATTCACTACAATAGAACTGAGCGGCAGAACCACACCCAACCTGGAGACAGATGGGGAGCCGTTTTTGAAAGAAACTGGCTCTGTTTTTCGATTCCTTGATAACCCCTTTAAGCAACTCAGCTTCACCTCCTTGACATTTGCCTGAGAAATAAAAAGGTGACTTTATAAGTTTGACAACAACTATCATCTTCAGGAAAGGTACATTTTGCTTTTATACCGTAACAGCTATCCAACTGTGTCTGCAGGTTATACCAATAAAAAGGGCTGATAATTCCCTTTAAAGATCAAAGGGTTGTCCAGCAAAAAAACAACCTCTGTATATTGTCAAAAAGTATAATAATGCAACTTATTAACCCCTTAAGGACCATGTCCATTATGACCTCAAGGACCAGAGTATTTTTTGCACTTTAAGCATTAATAACTCTGGGATGCTAATGAATTTGATTCTGAGATAGTTTTTTTCGTGACATATTCTACTTTAACATAGTGGTGAATTTTCACTGATACTTGCATCATTTCTTGGTGAAAAATTCCAAAATTTCATGAAAAATTAGAAAATTTTGCATTTTTCTAACTTTGAAGCTCTCTTCCTGTAAGGAAAATAGACGTACCAAATAAATTATATATTGATTCACATATACAATATGTCTACTTTATGTTTGCATCATAAAGTTGACATGTTTTTACTTTTGGAAGACATCAGAGGGCTTCAAAGTTCAGTAGCAATTTTTCACAACATTTTCAAACTTGGACTTTTTCAGGGACCAGTTCAGTTTGGAAGTGGATTTGAGGGGCCTTCCAATTAGAAATACCCCATAAATGACCCCATTATAAAAACTGAACCCCTCAAAGTATACAAAATGACATTCAGAAAGTTTGTTAATCCTTTAGGTGTTTCAAAGGAATAACAGCAAAGTGAAGGAGAAAATTAAAAATCTACATTTTTTTTTAAACTACATGTTCTTGTAGACCCAGTTTTTGAATTTTTATAAGGGGTAAAAGGAGAAAATGCCCCCAAAAATGTGTAACCCAATTTCTCTCAAGTAAGGAAATACCTCTAATGTGAATGTAAAGTGCTCTGTGGGTGCACTAGAGGGCTCAGAAGGGAAGAAGCGACAGTGGGATTTTGGAGAGTGAATTTTGCTGAAATGGCTTTTGGGGGGCATGTCGCATTTAGGAAGCCCCTATGGTGCCATAACAGCAAAAAAAAAAAAAACACATGGCATACTATTTTGGAAACTACACCCCTCATGGCACATAACAAGGGGTACGTAACAAGGGCACGTAACAAGCCTTAACAACCCATAGATGTTTGACTTCGGTTGTCGGAAGTTGGATGTGTAAATGAAATTATTATTTGCAGTTTTTTCCCCAAATTTACCATTTTACAAGAGGTAATAGGAGAAAATGCCCCCCCCAAAAGTTGTAACCCCATTTCTTCTGAGTATGGAAATACCCCATGTGTGGACTTCAAGTGCACTGCGGGCATACTACAATGCTCAGAAGAGAAGGAGCCACAATTGGCTTTTTTAAAGCAAATTTAGCTGAAATGGTTTTTGGGGGGCATGTCGCATTTAGGAAGCCCCTATGGTTCCATAAAAGCAAAAAAACCCTCCACATGGCATACTATTTTGGAAACTACACCCCTCAAGGCACATAACAAGTGGTACAGTGAGCCTTAACACCCCACAGGTATTTGACGACTTTTCGTTAAAGTCGGATGTGTAAATTACATTTTTGTGTACTAGAGGGCTCAGATGGGAAGGAGCGACAGTGGGATTTTGAAGAGTGAATTTAGTTGAAATGGTTTTTGGGGGGAATATTGCATTTAGGAAGCCCCTATGGTGCCAGAAAAAACACATGGCATACTATTTTGGAAACGACACCCTTCAAAGCACGTAACAAGGGCTATGAGCCTTAACACCCCACAGATGTTTGATGACTTCGGATGTCGGAAGTCGGATGTGTAAATGTAATTTTATTTATTAATTTTTTCACAAAAATGCAGTTCTTTTTCCCAAATTTACAATTTTTACAAGAGGTAATAAAAGAAAATGCCCCACAAAATTTGTAACCCCATTTCTTCTGAGTATGGAAATACCTCATATTTGGATGTCAAGTGCTGTGCTAGCGCATACAATGCTCAGAAGAGAAGGAGCCACATTTGGCTTTTTGAAAGTAAATTTTGCTGAAATGTTTTTTTTTTTTTTTTTTTTGGGGGGGGGGGCATTTCGCATTTAGGAAGCCCCTATATTGCCATAAAAGCAAAAAAAAAAAACACATGGCATACTATTTAGGAAACTAAGTACAGTGAGCCTTAACACCCCGCAGGTGTTTGACGACTTTTCGTTAAAGTCGGATGTGTAAATGAAAATGTTTTTTTATCACTAAACATTTTTTTCCAAAATGTACCATTTTTACAAGAGATTATAGTTGAAAATGCCCCCCAAAATTTGTAACCCCATTTCTTCTGAGTATGGAAATACCCCATGTGTTGATGTAAAGTGCTCTACAATGCTCAGAAGAGAAGGAGCGCCATTGGGCTTTTGGAGAGAGAATTTGTTTGGAATGGAAGTCAGGGACCATGTGCGTTTACAAAGCCCCAGGTTACCAAAACAGTGAACCCCCCACATGTGACCCTATTTCAGAAACTACACCTCTCACAGAATGTAATAAGGGGTGCAGTTAGCATTTACACCCCACTGGTGTTTGACAGATCTTTGGAACAGTGGGCTGTGCAAATGAAAAATTTAATTTTTCATTTTCATGGACCATTGTTCAAAAAATCCGTCAGGCACCTGAGGGGTGTAAATGCTCACTGCATCCCTTATTAAATTCTGTGAGGGGTGTAGCTTCCAAAAGGGGGTCACATGTGGGGGGGGGCATCCACTGTTCCGGCACCATGGGGGCTTTGTAAACCACATGGCCTTCAATTCCAGACACATTCTCTCTCCAAAAGCCTGATGACGCTTCTTCTCTTCTGAGCATTGTAGTTCGCCAGCAGAGCACTTTACGTCCACACATGGGGTTAAACATTTTGGAGGGCTTTTATCCTATTACCCCTTGTGAAAATGAAAAATTTGGGATAACACCAGCATTTTAGTGAAAAAATTTAAAAATTTCATTTTCACGTCCAACTTTAAAAAAAATTCTTCAAACACCTCTGGGGTATTAAGGCTCACTATACCCCTTGTTACAGTCCGGGAGGGGTGTAGTTTCCAAGATGGGGTCACATGTGGGTGTTTTTTTGTTTTTATTTTGTGTTTATATCAGAATCGCTATAACGATAAGCTACCCCTGTGCAAATCACCTCAAATGTACATGGTGCTCTCAATCCTGAACCTTGTTGTGTGCCCGCAGAGCATTTTATGTTCACATATGGGGTATTTCCATACTCAGGAGGAATTGCGTAACAAATTTTTTTCCTTTTATCTCTTGTGAAAATGAAAAGTATGGGGCAACACCAGCATGTTATTGTAAAAAATGTTTGTTTACAATAACATGCTGTAATAGATCCCAACTTCACCTTTTCATAAGGGGTAAAAGGAGTAAAAGCCCCCAAAATTTGTTAGGCAATTTCTCCCGAGTACGGAAATACCCCATATATGGCCCTAAACTGTTGCCTTGAAATACGACAGGGTTACGAATTGAGAGAGCAACATGGGTGTCCAGCAATACCGGAAGTTGTTCCATTTTGGAAACAGTGCTGTACTAGACGTTGTTCAGCTTTATTGGGGGTGGGGGGGGGGTAACTGTGTAGGGGTATGTGTATATGTAAAGTTTTACCCTTTATTTTGTCCAGTGTTTCCAGTGTTCTATGTTCCCTGACCTGTTTGGTGTTTTACATTCAGTTCATCTGTTCATCCCCTGCTTCTCCTGGTTTCTGCTGTATACTTATTCCATATCTACTCTTGTTCATTTATTCATATCTGCCGTTTATCATAATTCCGGTTTCTGAACTGTATGTTAGTACGCTATATCCTGCCCTGTTTGTATATTTATATCCTGTCTGGTTTATCTGGTTGTTTTCCCATTATGTTTCTGAACTGTTCCCGACTATGTTCAGTATTATTTGTGTACCTTTACGCTCAATGCACTTTAGTGCAGGAAGGGACCAGCACTATGGTTGTCGATCTGCCGTTTAGGGTGGATGAGAAAGTAGACAGGGAGAGTGTTTCTAGGGACAGCTTGGGGCTTACTCTCCCTGTCCACCCCGGTCATGACAGATTCGTTATAAGATTTATGACTGTACATAAGGCAGCAGTGAAGCATGTTCTGACGGAAACTGCTGTGACCGAGAACAACTCCCTGCTACCTTATCTAATGAGTAGAAAAAATAGAAATTTATATTACTGAATTTGTTCATACAGCTAAAGCTACATATTATTATGGGCCTTATGTCATTATTTGCAAGTGGAAAAACTTGCCATGCTGCTCATAACAGGTCTTATTTGCTGCTATCATTGTATAAGATGGAGGCAGCCTGTCCAAAAAGTGGTTGTATATTCACAACCCCATGTGATTGACTACACACACCTAGATTCCAACTCGATGAGGTGTGCACCTTGGCCTAAAGGTCGTTTATTGAATAGATGTATTTGTACTGCTAGAACATATACCTTTAGTCTACCTTCTGCTATGAGCAACAAGGCCACCTTTATACATAGGAACCTTTACCTTCATTGGAGGATACTTGTGATAAGGAGCTGAACCCGTAGCTAGTTCAATAGCTGTAATTCCAAAACTCCATATATCAGCCTTGAAGTCATAACCTCTGACCTAATGGGAGGGGAACCAAGAGACTTATTAGTGACACATATAAGGCTCAGGTTACTGGCATTCCAATATTGTACGACTATAAAATACTTTTAATGTCTTTATGTGGTTTATATAAGGTTATATGGAGTTAGTCATCATACCAGCAGTAATTGCATTCATTCTATTAAACAATGTGTGCAGTCTGATGTAATAAATCATTTAGAGTAATGTAAATTACATGAACCATTGGTTACAGAACTGCTGTATTCTTTAAGGAGTATAACAGTTTTTTTTTGCTATTTAAAGGGCTTGTCCTGTGCAAGTAATACATCCTGATCTGCTGAACTTCTGGGAAGTTGTTTTCTGAGGAGGAGATTTCCTTATGGATCAACCTCTTTCATGTCTACAAAAATAAATGTCTGATCAATGACGGATAAGTCAGCGTGACAAGATAAACATTGATGGGGCCAAGTCTCTTACTGTAGTCTACAGCTACTTTGTCCTGAGAGCCACTTTTGCAGACCTGAAAAGGATGAGCATACAGTGCTTTAGCAAGAGAGTCCTGTTATTCAGGTGTCCCCTTTATAGTTTTTGTTGGAGGAGTTTGCGCCATGTACAACGTGTGTTCAGTCCACTTAACCCTCTATGAGAATCTAACAACCTCAACACCTTAAAGGGAATGTGTTATCAGAAAGTGACCTTTTGTTTAAACCAAGTGATTATGTTAAACATACATATATATATATATATATATATATATATATATATATATATATATATTTTTATAATCTTAGTTTTTTTTCCCTAATTTTCCTAAATTATAAAATTATCTAATAATGAGTCAACACATCCTGTCCTGTATAGATCACTTTACAGTAGTATCCTTACTATCATCACAGATAGGATTACAGTGATAGGTGACACCAGTATAAAGAGAACATAGGATCAGGCCATTCACAATAGGCGATGTTCACAGCTCCCCTTCTCCCTTTCCTGTGCATTGACTTCTGTACAGGTCACAAAGATTTCTTAAAAGCTCTCCCATAGAAGTTAATAGGGTCAACTCCAGTTTATTGTACATCCATAGCGCTTGCAGGAAAGAATATCTCTAAATCTTGTTAGAAGCAGCTCAGGCAGAATTGCCCCCATAATAATGTACTAAAATTACAATCAAAACATACAAACAAAATAAAGAACAGGTGACATTATTTTATCATTTAAACTCATACCTGTTCCATAACTTCCGGAGCCATCCAGCAGGGGGTGCCTACAAATGTTTTCCTTACTTTATTCCTTGTCATGTCACCACCTGTAGCTAAAAATGAACTAACGCCAAAATCTGAAAAAAAATAAAAATAAAATTATATATATATATATATATATATATATATATATATATGTATGTATGTATGTGTGTGTGTGTGTTCCAAATAAAATTGACTGTTTGTCAGCAGTCCTCAAAATATTTTTTTTTATTACAGCCACTCATATTCCTGAACCCCCAGAGACTACGCTACTCTTCATGTCTACCACCTCATACAAGGACTTACTAACACATCACCTCCTACAAGCTGCAAAGATGGACCTTCTGTTATCTTAAATTTGTATGATGACTTTATACATTCAGCCTGAGGCCTAAAGAAGGTCCAAAGAGACGCGGTGTCAGGGAGCAGCTAGAGATGAAATCCACTGTAGGTTTTATTTCAAATCCAAAGAACGATCTCCAACATAACAGGCAAATCTGTAACATATTTTCAAATAAAATCCCCACCTTATTGTCCTGTGCTTTTCACAAATCCACTAGGGCTGCAACGATCAATCGATTTTTATTAACAAATCCAGTCATCTATTAACCAATATTATTAACGAATCCCATCATCGATTAATCGAGCTTTGATTCGTTGTTAATCAAAAAATGAGTTACATATGCCAGCGCCGGCATTATTGCATTTGTAAGTCATTTTCTGGGTCAGCGCTGCACTTCTGTGGGCTGCACTGTGCTTCGACCGCTCGCTGGCTGGCTCCCAGCATAGGAATATAAAGTTACAGTGCTGTGATGTCCTATTCCCTGCCAGGGGCTCTGATTGGTCGACACCTATTGACCAATCAGAGCTCCCAGCAGGGAATATAAAATCACCGCACAGTAACTTCATATTCCCCGCTGGGGGCCAGTAGGTCGGGGGGTGGAGCGCAGTGCCTCCCTCACCTGCGTACAAGGTACGAGGGGCAGGCACTATAAGTTAGGGCATAATGCGATCTAAGAGAAGGGGATAAGTAGCTGATCATGGGGGGTCTGACTGCTGGGGCCCCCTACCATCGCCAGGACAGGACCCCAGTGAGGAGCGCGTGTTGTCTACCGGTATTAGGCACACGCTCCATTCATTTGTATGAAAGCGCCGATGATGCCTGAGTGCTGTACTCGGGTCTTTTCCGCGCTGAGCGCGGGGTCACGTCCCGCTGATCGCAGGGGGCCCCAGAGGTCAGACCCCACATGATCAGGTACTTATCTCCTATCCTGTGGATTGGGGACAAGTTAATTTGCACCAAAGATCTCTTCTAAGTCAACTAATAGTTGGTGTAAACATATACTAGACAGTGTAAGAAGGTGACAGATTTAGAAAACAGCTTGAGCCACTGTCATAAATCTGGTGCCTTCTTCGGAATTGTTCAAACAGTTTTTGGTTCCAGCTTTTTACCCTAAAATAAGACAGAAGATGCAGCTGTCTTTTGTAAAAAAAAAAAAAAAAAAACAGTCATCTTTTTAACTACAACAATGGCCCTGTTTTATTATTGTAAACCTGACATGTTTTGTCGGGTCGGGCGCCAGACTCTGGGGCATTGCGCAAGAAATTCTGTCTGCGCCGGAATTTGCGCCAGAATTCTGTCTCATTGCGCCAGAATTATGTCTGCGTCAGAATTCGCTCTGCGCAAGAAATGAAAAACCCGTCCCACTCTCCATTTTACTAAGAAAACCCAAAAAGGGGCGTTCTGTCTGGAAAAGGGAGCATGGTCACAAAAAAGGGTCGTGTTCCCGACATTTTCACAAAATCCCAACATATTTACTATTGTATTCACAGAAAATGTGGTGAATTTGAGCCGAGGAAAACCCTACAGATAAGAACATGTGTAAAAAAAAAAAAAAAGCAAAATGTAGGGAAAAGTGCAAAATGTAGGGAAACATTAGTAAATACTGTGGAAAAAAAAATTGGGGAATTAAAACCCACAAAGAAACCTCCACTTCACTCTTAGTAAACCAGGGCCAATTTATGCAGAATAATACAGTGTATACATTATCAACAGTTCTTAAACTGAGTTGAACTCAATAACTGGAAAAAGAGAGTTGTTTCCTGGTCATCTTTTGTACCTCAAAATTACCAAAATAACTAGCTGGATAGCTTTTCTGTATAAAAGCTACTTGCACCTTTCCTAAAGCTGCTGGTGGTTACAGAACATATAAAATGTACTTTTTATTTTTCAACCAAATGTCAAGGAGGCGGGGCTGTGCCACAACCAGCTATGCTTCCTCGTTTGCCCTTACCTCCCAACCTCTTCTTGACTGATATAGAGTCTTTTATGTCAATCGTTGAGAGTCTGGGAAGTGACGGCAAGCAAGGACGCATGCTGGGCTGTGACACTTAAGGGGAAACTGTCAGCTTTCTCCCCCTGCACTACCCAGCGGTACTGGCTGGTAGTGCGGGGGACGCTGATTAGTTTGGACCTTACCGTGCCCAGATCCGCCGCGCCGTTCCGCCGTAATCTTCTATTTTTGGTATATTCAAATGAGGTGCTAACTGGCACTCTGACGTCAGTGCCACTGGCCGCAGCGCCGCCTGGCTCATCAATATTCCTCCCCTCCCTCCGCCTCTCCGTCTTCTCCCCGCTCTGAAATGAAGAGATGGGGGAGTAATATTGATGAGCTGGGGGCGCTGCGGCCAGCGGCACTGACGTCAGAGTGCCAGTTAGCACCTCATTTGAATATACCAAAAATAGAAGAATACGTCAGAACGGCGCGGCGGATCCGTGCACGGTAATGACCAATCTGATCCCCGGTACTACCAGCCATAACTGTTGGTTAGTGTGGGGGGAGAAAGCTGACAGTTTTCCTTTAAGCAGATAGCCCTCTCCTCCTTGACACTTGGCTAAGAAATAATAAGGGGATTTTATAAGTTTGGTAAACACCATCAGCTCCCGGAACGGTACTGATTGCATTTATACCCTAATAGATATCCAACAGTGTCTGCAGCTCTTGGCAGCAAATAAAACTGATGGATTCTTTTTAAATAGTTTTAGCCAATCTGAGCCAGTATTTCATTGATACCTAAGAAACTAATATGTAAATTGTGTCTGGGGAATGTATGCAACTGCTGATTCTTGACTCCCGTGTAGCTTAGATCAGGTTAGTCCACAACACAACAAAAAAAAACCTTTTGAAGTTCTAAAGTATTTTTCTATTGCTATCCATCATTAAATGCAATCTATCTATTCTATCATAAAATGCAAAATCCCCAAAGCCCGTGTTTAGTGAAAAGAAACTAAAACTAAAGAATGGTTCTGCCATTCTTTAATTATATAGATTTGTAATATACTTGAAGCCCATTTCTGCCCATTATATTTACATTATATATATTTTGTTTATCTATTTCTTTCTCAGAAGAATTAAATTACTTGGAATCTCCCAATGAGTTTTCCTATATGGAGTCCTGGAAAATCCAATTCTTACCACGTTCCTTAAATATACTGTAGGGCTTTCTATGAGACCACAAAAAGCAATTCTACCTTTCAATTACCCCTCTTTTCTGCCGGCCCTCGTAAATCACATTGGTTATAGATGGTATTGCTCATACTCTCTCACTACAATATCAGATTAAAAAGAAAAAAAATCTGGGTTGATTGGCGAATCAGATGGCCTCCGAGCGTGAAACTCCTGTGATCATATTCTGCTTTGAAAGTCAGAAAACTACAAAGATGATTTACTAATCAGAGGTTCTGAATATTTTATATTCATATAATTATTTTCTATCCATGTTTTAATCACCCAGGTCGGCGTCCATGAGGCTCACAGGACATTATGGGATCCATGACACAGATCTGTTTAAACAGTGCAGAACAAGAAAAGGAAGCAGAGATGAAGGTGAGATAGACTCATGGTTTTTCATTTTTCTGGATGAAGGACAAAGCCTGGCAAGGTGGGTAATCGGTTGGCCACACGGCATGCATGGCTAAACCCATCTAATCTAGACCACCAGGGAGATGGAAAATTAACCCTGCACTACCATAGGCCACCTATGTTACACAATTACCCTTTCACTTCATTGTACAGTATTAACATTACCAATTATCTACAATAAAACAAGAATAAGATTACTATTAAAGGGGAAAAAATGCTTTCAAATCAACTAGTGCCATAAAGTTCTACAGATTTGTAAATTAATTCTATATAAAAATCCTAATCCTTCCAGTGCGTATCAGCTGCTGTATGCTCCAGAGGAAGGTGTGTAGTTCTTTCCAGTCTGACCACAGTGCTCTCTGCTGACACCTCTGTCTATTTTAGGAACTGTCCAGAGTACAAGCAAATCCCCATAGCAAACCTATCCTGCTCTGGACAGTTCCTAAAATGGACAGAGGTGTCAGTAGGCGGCACTGTGGTCAGACAGAAAGAAAATTCAAAAAGAAAAGAACTTCCTGTGGAGAATGTAGCAGCTGAAAAGTACTGGAAGGATTAAGATTTTTAAATAGAAGTAATTTACAAATCTGTTTAACTATCTGCCACCAGTTCATAGAAAACCCCTTTAACAAAATAGAGGAGCTTTGCACTCGCCCAATTAGCAGGAGGGTGTGCAGCCAGAATGATTGGAGCCACTCTCTCTGCCTGGAAAACCAGTCGCATATGCAGCCAATAAAGTAAATGTTCTGCTCTGTGCGCCCTAAAGCGCAGGGCAACAGCGATGAAATGCTTTTCTGACCTGCCAGGTCCCCGGGCCGGTTTGTGAGGCCCCTGGGACCTGACAGTTCCCTTTAGGCCATCTATTTTGGAACATTAATTTTAATGTGTTTATCTGGGCTTTTAAAACTGATGGCTTATTCTGCAGATAGGTCATGCATCTTAGATTGAGGGGTACGACTTCTCAGTATCTCAGCCGATAATCTATTGAAGGGGTCAGGGGAGCACCACAGCCTCTTCAATATGTGCATTTGACGTGTTGCCTTGTTCAAGTGAATAGGACGATGTTGCAGTATCTTCAGCTGCCACTACTAAAAGTACTGGGGTGCTGGGAGTCGGATCCCTGCTGATCAATGTGGATACAGGGAATCAGAGCCCCTCCAATTTAATATTGATGGGCATTCCAAAGCTGAGGCCATCAATTTTAAAAGCCTAGATAAACTCCTTTAACCCCTTAAGGACTAGGCCATTTTATACCTTAAGGACCGGAGCGTTTTTTGCAATTCTGACCACTGTCACTTTAAACATTAATAACTCTGGAATGCTTTTAGTTATCATTCTGATTCCGAGATTGTTTTTTCGTGACATATTCTACTTTAACATAGTGGTAAAATTTTATGGTAACTTGCATCATTTCTTGGTGAAAAATCCCAAAATTTGACGAAAAAATTGAAAATTTTGCATTTTTCTAACTTTGAAGCTCTCTGCTTGTAAGGAAAATGGATATTCAAAATAAATTTATTTTTTATTCACATATACAATATGTCTACTTTATGATTGCATCATAAAATTGACGAGTTTTTACTTTTGGAAGACACCAGAGGGCTTCAAAGTTCAGCAGCAATTTTCCAAATTTTCACAAAATTTTCAAACTCAATATTTTTCAGGGACCAGTTCAGGTTTGAAGTGGATTTGAAGGGTCTTCATATTAGAAATACACCATAAATGACCCCATTATAAAAACTGCACCCCCCAAAGTATTCAAAATGACATTCAGTAAGTGTGTTAACCCTTTAGGTGTTTCACAGGAATAGCAGCAAAGTGAAGGAGAAAATTCAAAATCTTCATTTTTTACACTCGCATGTTCTTGTAGACCCAATTTTTTTATGTTTGCAAGGGGTAAAAGGAGAAAATTTTTACTTGTGTTTGTAGCCCAATTCCTCTCGAGTAAGCACATACCTCATATGTCTATGTTAATTGTTCGGCGGGCGCAGTAGAAGGCTCAGAAGCGAAGGAGCGACAAGGGGATTTTGGAGAGTATATTTTTCTGAAATGGTTTTTGGGGGGCATGTTGCATTTAGGAAGCCCCTATGGTGCCAGAACAGCTAAAACCGCCCACATGCCATACCATTTTGGAAACTAGACCCCTTGAGGAACGTAACAAGGAATTAAGTGAGCCTTAATACCCCACAGGGGTTTCACAACTTTTGCAAATGTAAAAAAAAAAAAAAAAAAAAAATCTAAAATGCTTGGTTTCCCAAAAATTTGACATTTTTACAAAGGGTTAAATCCGAAAATACCCCCCAAAATTTGAAGCCCAATTTCTCCCGATTCAGAAAACACCCCATATGGGGGTGAAAAGTGCTCTGCTGGCGCACTACAGGTCCCAGAAGAGAAGGAGTCACATTTGGCTTTTTTGAAGCAAATTTTGCTCTGGGGGCATGCCTCATTTAGGAAGCCCCTATGGTGCCAGGACAGCAAAAAAAAAACCACATGGCATACCATTTTGGAAACTAGACCCCTTGGGGAACGTAACAAGGGGTAAAGTGAACCTTAATACCCCACAGGGGTTTCACGACTTTGGCATATGCAAAAAAAAAAGAATACATTTTACCAAAAATGCTTGATTTCCCAAAAATTTGACATTTTTACAAAGGGTTAAAGCAGAAAATACCCCCCAAAATTTGAAGCCCAATTTCTCCCGATTCAGAAAACACCCCATATGGGGGTGAAAAGTGCTCTGTTGGCGCACTACAGGTCCCAGAAGAGAAGGAGTCACATTTCACTTTTTTGAAGCAAATTTTGCTCTGGGGGCATGCCTCTTTTAGGAAGCCCCTATGGTGCCAGGACAGCAAAAAAAAAACACATGGCATACCATTTTGGAAACTAGACCCCTTGGGGAACGTAACAAGGGGTAAAGTGAACCTTAATACCCCACAGGGGTTTCACGACTTTGGCATATGCAAAAAAAAAAGAAAAAATTTTACCAAAAATGCTTGATTTCCCCAAAATTTTACATTTTTACAAAGGGTTAAAGCAGAAAATACCCCCCAAAATTTGAAGCCCAATTTCTCCCGATTCAGAAAACACCCCATATGGGGGTGAAAAGTGCTCTGCTGGCGCACTACAGGTCCCAGAAGAGAAGGAGTCACATTTGGCTTTTTTGAAGCAAATTTTGCTCTGGGGGCATGCCTCATTTAGGAAGCCCCTATGGTGCCAGGACAGCAAAAAAAAAACACATGGCATACCATTTTGGAAACTAGACCCCTTGGGGAACGTAACAAGGGGTAAAGTGAACCTTAATACCCCACAGGGGTTTCACGACTTTGGCATATGCAAAAAAAAAAGAATACATTTTACCAAAAATGCTTGATTTCCCAAAAATTTTACATTTTTACAAAGGGTTAAAGCAGAAAATACCCCCCAAAATTTGAAGCCCAATTTCTCCCGATTCAGAAAACACCCCATATGGGGGTGAAAAGTGCTCTGCTGGCGCACTACAGGTCCCAGAAGAGAAGGAGTCACATTTGGCTTTTTTGAAGCAAATTTTGCTCTGGGGGCATGCCTCATTTAGGAAGCCCCTATGGTGCCAGGACAGCAAAAAAAAAACACATGGCATACCATTTTGGAAACTAGACCCCTTGGGGAACGTAACAAGGGGTAAAGTGAACCTTAATACCCCACAGGGGTTTCACGACTTTGGCATATGCAAAAAAAAAAGAATAAATTTTACCAAAAATGCTTGGTTTCCCAAAAATTTTACATTTTTACAAAGGGTTAAAGCAGAAAATACCCACCAAAATTTGAAGCCCAATTTCTCCCGATTCAGAAAACACCCCATATGGGGGTGAAAAGTGCTCTGCTGGCGCACTACAGGTCCCAGAAGAGAAGGAGTCACATTTGGCTTTTTTGAAGCAAATTTTGCTCTGGGAGCATGCCTCTTTTAGGAAGCCCCTATGGTGCCAGGACAGCAAAAAAAAAACACATGGCATACCATTTTGGAAACTAGACCCCTTGGGGAACGTAACAAGGGGTAAAGTGAACCTTAATACCCCACAAGGGTTTCACGACTTTGGCATATGCAAAAAAAAAAAGAATACATTTTACCAAAAATGCTTGATTTCCCAAAAATTTGACATTTTTACAAAGGGTTAAAGCAGAAAATACCCCCCAAAATTTGAAGCCCAATTTCTCCCGATTCAGAAAACACCCCATATGGGGGTGAAAAGTGCTCTGCTGGCGCACTACAGGTCCCAGAAGAGAAGGAGTCACATTTGGCTTTTTTGAAGCAAATTTTGCTCTGGGGGCATGCCTCATTTAGGAAGCCCCTATGGTGCCAGGACAGCAAAAAAAAAACACATGGCATACCATTTTGGAAACTAGACCCCTTGGGGAACGTAACAAGGGGTAAAGTGAACCTTAATACCCCACAGGGGTTTCACGACTTTGGCATATGCAAAAAAAAATGAATAAATTTTACCAAAAATGCTTGATTTCCCAAAAATTTTACATTTTTACAAAGGGTTAAAGCAGAAAATATCCCCCAAAATTTGAAGTCCAATTTCTCCCGATTCAGAAAACACCCCATATGGGGGTGAAAAGTGCTCTGCTGGCGCACTACAGGTCCCAGAAGAGAAGGAGTCACATTTGGCTTTTTTGAAGCAAATTTTGCTCTGGGGGCATGCCTCTTTTAGGAAGCCCCTATGGTGCCACGACAGCAAAAAAAAAACACATGGCATACCATTTTGGAAACTAGACCCCTTGGGGAACGTAACAAGGGGTAAAGTGAACCTTAATACCCCACAAGGGTTTCACGACTTTGGCATATGCAAAAAAAAAAGAATAAATTTTACCAAAAATGCTTGGTTTCCCAAAAATTTAACATTTTTACAAAGGGTTAAAGCAGAAAATACCCCCCAAAATTTGAAGCCCAATTTCTCCTGATTCAGAAAACGCCCCATATGGGGGTGAAAAGTGCTCTGCTGGCGCACTACAGGTCCCAGAAGAGAAGGAGTCACATTTGGCTTTTTTGAAGCAAATTTTGCTCTGGGGGCATGCCTCTTTTAGGAAGCCCCTATGGTGCCACGACAGCAAAAAAAAAACACATGGCATACCATTTTGGAAACTAGACCCCTTGGGGAACGTAACAAGGGGTAAAGTGAACCTTAATACCCCACAAGGGTTTCACGACTTTGGCATATGCAAAAAAAAAAGAATAAATTTTACCAAAAATGCTTGGTTTCCCAAAAATTTAACATTTTTACAAAGGGTTAAAGCAGAAAATACCCCCCAAAATTTGAAGCCCAATTTCTCCTGATTCAGAAAACGCCCCATATGGGGGTGAAAAGTGCTCTGCTGGCGCACTACAGGTCTCAGAAGAGGAGTTACAAATTTTGCTCTGGGGACATGCCGCATTTCGGAAGCCCCTATGGTGCCAGGACAGTAAAAAAAAAAAAAAAAACATGGCATACATTTTGGAAACTAGACCCCTTGGGGAACGTAACAGTGTTACAGTGAGTACTTACACCTCACAGGTTTTTTGAAAAGTGGGCCATAAATTGAAAAATTAGATTTTTTTACAGTAAAATGCTGGGGTTACCCAATTATTAACATTTTCACAAGGGGTAATATGAGGAATTGGGTTACACATTTATGAGGGCTTTTCCCCCTGACTATAAAAATACATCCACATATGGGGTAACGTGCTGGACGGGCGCACAACAAGGCTCAGAAGTCATAGAGGTCACTTTGTATTTGTGACCTTTGGCATATCAGTAGCTGACGGTTACATACATTCCGAGGAAAATACAAAAATGAAACACCCACATGTGACACCATTACAGAAAGTACCCACCCTGAGGAATGGGTATAGGGGTAAAGAGGACATTTTTAATGCACAGGTGTTTCCTAAATTTATTTTCCAGGAATGGATGAAGGGTAGCTTTTGAATATTGCAATTTTCAACCTATACTCTGCTTCATTTTTCTGGGAACAACTAACATGTGACTCCGAATTGTCGCCTGGAAATACGACAGAGCTCAGCGAGAACTCTTTGCATTTGAGGCGGATGTTTGTTACGGACCTAACAGTTACATACATTCAGAGGAAAATACAAGAAAGGAACACCCACATGTGAGCCTATTACAAACAGTACACCCCCTAAGGAAGGTGTATAGGGTGAAGTGGAGATTTGGAACAGACGGGTGTTCCCTTCATTTATTTTCCAGGAATGGATGAAGTGTACTATGGGGGGGAAAAAATTGCAATTTTAGAACTGATATGCCAATTATTTTCCCAGAATGATGACCCAGAGTACAGCCAAAAGTAAAAATGATGCCCGCCCCAAACCCTATACTCTGAATCATCATTCTGGGAAGGGGATATGTGGGGCCGTCCCTATTCTGTTACCTCAAATGCGCAACCCGCTCAGGTGGAGAGAGAGAGCGTTGCGCATTTGAGGCAACTGCAAACCTCCAATGCTGTTGACTCTGTGTCCCATGACCCATTTTTGGGGGACAAAGATATTATGAGGGGCATTGGGAAAGAGGTTTTGGGTTTGATTTTTTGGGGGTAGGGTATTTTGGTATAAAATTTGGAAGATAATGTACCCTGGACTGGTACATTGGAGCCGAATTCTGGGGAATGAAATTTAGGGCAAAGGATGGAAAATTTAGTACTCCATGGAAGTGTGATACTCCCTGAAGCAGCCTATGCAGAGGCCCGGATGATCGGGGCAAGTGTCACACTGAATGGTGGTGTCCCTCCGTCTCCCCTTCCTGTGACACACTCTGCATCTTTTCTGGGTTCGTCCCGACCTTCCAGTGTTGGGGATCACACATGGAAAGTGTTGGCCGGGGACGATCCGGGGACCTAAAGTTCCAGAGGTGCTCTGACCCGCTCTTTGGCGATCACCATAGATGAGGGCCTTTAGAACTACCTCTTGGTACTCCAGGTATGTCCCTGTGTTGCCAGCGTTCTGGTACAGTATAAAAGAGTTGTACATGGCAACCTGTACCATGTAGACCGCAACCTTTTTATACCATACGCGTGTTTTCCGCATGGCATTATATGGCTTGAGGACTTGATCAGAAAGATCAACTCCCCCCATATACCGATTGTAGTCCAGAATACAATCGGGCTTGAGGACCGGTCCCGCGGTACCTCGCACAGGGACAGGGGTGCTGCCATTCCCATGAATTGTGGTGAGCATAAGGACATCCCTCTTGTCCTTATACCGGACCAACAACAGGTTCTCATGGGAAAAGGCACGGGACTCACCCCGGGGGATAGGAGCATGTAGGGAATGATGGGGCGGAAGGCCTCTTTGATTCTTCCGGACTGTCCCACAAGCGACCGTGGATCTGGCGGCGAGGGATGAAAAGAGAGGGATACTAGTATAAAAGTTATCCACGTAAAGGTGGTAACCTTTATCTAGCAATGGGTGCAAAAGGCCCCAAACGATTTTCCCGCTAACACCCAGAGTGGGGGAACAATCTGGGGGTTCAATGCGGGAATCTCGTCCCTCATACACCATAAACTTGCAAGTGTACCCGGAGGTACTCTCGCAAAGTTTATACATCTTCACGCCATACCGCGCTCGCTTGGTCGGGATGTATTGCCGGAAGCTGAGTCTCCCCTTGAAGCTGATGAGCGACTCATCAATAGAGACCTCCCGCCCCGGGACATAGGCCTCCCAAAATCTGGCCCCGAAGTGATTGATGACCGGCCTGATTTTATACAGGCGGTCATACGCGGGATCAGTTCGGGGGGGACATGCCGCATTATCAGCATAATGCAAACATCTCCGAATGGCCTCGAACCGGGAACGTGTCATGGCCATACTGTAGAGGGGTGTCTGGTAAAAGACGTCCCCACTCCAATATTGCCTGACACAGGGTTTTTTAACTATACCCATATGCAGCGCAAGGCCCCAAAAGGTCCTCATTTCGGCTGCATCGACTGGAGTCCAGCCGCCGGGTCTAGCTAAAAGTGAGCCCGGGTTAGCGGCGACGAACTGTTGGGCGTACAGATTCGTCTGTGTAACCATCAAATTAACAAAGTCGTCACTGAAAAAATGACCGAAAAAGTCCTTTTCAGTGAACCCGGCGATGTTAATTTTGATTCCTGAGTCGCCAACAAACTCAGGAATCACGGGCTCGTGGTCCGCTGGCTCAGCCCAGTCAAGTTCTCCGGTACGAGGTACCAGTGACCTTGGCAGGGGGGCTTCACTAGTATGAGCGCCAGGGGGACTCATACTAGCATGGGGCACAGGCTCAAGGACAGAGGAGGTTTGCGGCACCGCATGGCGGCGAGTTCGCCGCCTTGGTGGCTCATCATCTGAACTAGATGATGAGGAGGACGATGAAATAAGGAAGGTGGGGTCTTCATCGTCCTCTGAGATGCTTTCAGAGTCGGAGGCAATTAGGTCATATGCCTCCTCCGCCGAAAACACTCTGCGGGCCATTTCCCTACTCTAATGGGGATACGGGTATGTGTGTGAGTGGGGGGGAAAACTTTATTGGTGTGTGTGCTGCGTGTGGTGTGGTGCGATACTACCTCCCTAACCCGCCCTAACCCGCCCTAGCCTAACCTAACTAAACTAACCCGCCCTAACAGAAAAAAATATAAAATAAAAAGGGGACTTTTAAAAAAAAGGGGGACTTCTAGCGCAAAAAAAAACCCTGCACCAAAAAAATAAGCGTTTATCTAATCAGTGGTGTGCGCACTGATTAGCGCTTGTGGCGGCAGGGGGCGCAGAAGTCAGTGGGGGGTCCAGCCACTCAGCCCAGGACAGTGGCTGGTGGCTTGTTCACAGACCCCCACACAAAAAACCCGAAAAAATAAATAAAAAAACGCTTTACCCCGAAAAAAATGCACCCGCCTGAACCAAAAAAAAAACGCTGATCAGTGATAAATCACCGACAGCGGTGGGACAGGCTGCACACACAGGTACGGTCCGTCCACACAGTACACGCCTGCTACTGGTGGCACGGACCGCCTATGGGTGCAAAAAAAAATCCGCGTTAACCGAAAAAGGTGCCTTTACCACAAAAAAAAAGCTGATCAGTGATAAATCACTGACAGCGGTGAGGCACGCCGCACACACAGGTACGGTCCGGCCACACAGTACACGCCTGCTACTGGTGGCACGGACCGCCTATGGGGGCAAAAACACGCTAGAAAACCCGAAAAAAAGCGCCGGCACCACAAAAAAAAAACGCTGATCAGTACTACGGGACTGATCAGCGGCGGGTGGGCTTTAACAAACGGTGGCGGACCGCTCTTTTATAACTAAGAGGGTCCGCACACACGCTTAGTGAAAAAAAAAAAAAAAAAAAAGATCTGCGCCAAAAAAAAAGGCTGACGGCAGACCGCAGCGACCCAGCAGGGCCGGGGTCACGCAGCTAAAGGTGCTACGGACCCACGGACACCCACTGAGGTACGCCAAAAAAAATAAAATTAAAAACTATTTTTTTTTTTTTAACCCTAACCTGTCCCTACCTAATCTAAAGCTATCCCTGGGGATTTCTGTGCCAAGGGGCCACAGAAAGGGGGCAAGGGGCACTTTTTTTTTACTGAGGGGATGGTGGGCAGCACGGGGCTCCGTCCTGCACACCAGATCTCTGTGGAATGGTGGGCAGAACGGAGCAACGTGCTCCTAGCCCACCAGATCCCCTCCCATTACATTGTGATTGGTGTGGCCACTTTGGCCACCCAATCACAACTGTACTGAGGGGGTGGCCACAATGCCAGCCCCCAGTACAGCATGGATGGTGATTGGTGGTGTATACTACACCACCAGTCACCATCTATATCCAGGTCACAGGGTCACACGTGACCCTGATGACCTGGAACCGCTGCAGAACGCCGGTTAGTAGTTACCGGCGTCCTGCAGCGATCGCCGGTAAAGGAGGTCCTCCGGACCTCCTCCGGCACACTGCCAGGATGTCTGCTGATAGAAATCAGCAGACATCCGGCTCCGATCCCCGCCCGGCGAGCGGCGGGGAACGGAATCGCAGCGCATCGCTCGTCTGAATTGACGAGCGATGCGCCGCGATCGCCGACATGGGGGGTCATCATGACCCCCCTGGGCGATATGCCCCGATGCCTGCTGATCGATTTCAGCAGGCATCGGGCGCCGGCTCCGCTCCAGATGGTTGCGGGGGGCCGGCAAAACACATGACGTTCTCATACGTCATGTGTCCTTAAGGACTCGGACATGGAGACGTATGAGAACGTCATGTGTCCTTAAGGGGTTAAAGGGGTACTCCGGTGAAATTTTTTATTTTTTTTGTTAAATCAACTGGTGCCAGAAAGTTAAACAGATTTGTAAATTACTTCTATTAAAAAATCTTAATCCTTCCTGTACTTATTAGCTGCTGAATACTACAGCAGAAATTCCTTTCTTTTTGAAACACAGAGCTCTCTGCTGACATCACGACCACAGTGCTCTCTGCTGACATCTCTGTCCGTCTTAAAAACTGTCCAGAACAGCATATGTTTTCTATGGGGATTTCCTTTTACGCTGTCAGTTCCTAAAATGGACAGATATGTCAGCAGAGAGCACTGTGCTCATGATGTCAGCAGACAGCTCTGTGTTTCAAACGGAAAAGAATTTCCACTGTAGTATTCAGCAGCTAATAAGTACAGGAAGGATTAAGATGCTTTAATAGAAGTAATTTACAAATCTGTTTAACTTTCTGGCACCAGTTGATTTAAAAAAAAAAAAAAAAAAAGGTTTTCACCGGAGTACCCCTTTAAAGGACTTAAGTGCATGATCGTGGTGGGTATGTATGACCAATGAGACCCCCAGCGATCTCTGGAATGGTCCCATCTCGCCCTGTGCATGGAGTGGCCCATGAGCAGGTTCTCCATGCATTGTCTATGGGAACCCCGTAGAAACCTAATACAGTCATTCTGTATCTACGCCATTCCCATAGACCTGTGCCTCCCAACCAGGGTGCCTTCAGCTGTCGCAAAACTTCAACTCCCAGCATGTCCGGACAGCCAAAGGCTGACCGGGCATGCTGGGCATTGTAGTTTTGCAACAGTTGGAGGCACCCTGGTTGGGAAACACTTTCAAAAACACTGCAAACAGCAAGTGCTGACATGCCACTCCATGCACAGGGAGAGATAATGCCCCCCTCACAATCAGAAACCTTAATTACTGTAGTACCCCTTCAAGTTAGTATGTACAGAGTAAGTCTAAAATAATAACTACTTTATTCTTTATTTGTGCCACTGACATTACCTGCTATCTGTACGGATCCATCTTCTCCCAAAAGGATGTTTCCAGCCTTTAGGTCCCTGAGTTAAAATATAAAAAGAAATCTTAAATTCTCTTAGATGCATTCAATATAACTTTATAAAAAAAAAAAAAAATACTTAGCTGATTAAAGGGGTACTCTGGTGGAAAATATTTTTTTTTTAAATCAACTGGTGCCCAAAGTTAAACATATTTGTAAATTACTTCTATTTATGAATCTTAATCCTTCCAGTACGTATCAGCTGTGTATAATACAGAGAAAGTTCATTTCTTTTTGAATTTCTTTTCTGTTTGTCCACAGTGCTCTCTGCTGACACCTCTGTCCATGTCAGGAACTGTCCAGAGTAGGAGAAAATCCCTATGGCAAACCTATCGTGCTCTGGATAGTTCCTGCCATAAACAGAGGTGTCAGCAGAGAGCACTGTGGACAAACAGAAAAGAAATTCAAAAAGAAATGAACTTTCCCTGTATTATACAGCAGCTGATAAGTACTGGAAGGATTAATATTTTTAAAAGAAGTAATTTACAAATCTGTTTAACTTTATGGCACCAGATGATTAAAAAAAATGTCCTACCCCTTTAAGTGTTACTGACAAATACTTTTCTATTCCTGATTAAGAAAGGAAATTAGATCAGGAAATGCGGTGGAGATTTGATCTGCATCATAATATTTATCTGCTGAGGATCACAAGAGGTCAGATGTAATTGAATAAAATAACCTCAATATATATATATATATATATATATATATATATATATATATATATATATATATATATAGTTTGGCTTCTTTACTGAAGATTTTATATCAAAATAAAACTAAGAAAAAAAAACCCACTGACATGAAAACTAAGATTGTCTATACCAGTGATTCCCAACCGCGGTGCCGCGGCACACGTGTGTGCCGTTCGCCACTGGCCGTGGTGCCGCGGGATTTTGCTGTGATTTTTTTTTTTTTTAAATATCCCGCCCCGGCCTGCGCGCTTATGACTGGCGGCGCAGGGGGGAAGGGAAGCCTGCGTGCGCACTACGCACACAGTGTCCCCCTCCCCACTGCGTCCCCTGCATCCCCCTCCCCCTTCTACCTTGTGGTGCAGTGGGCCAAAAATGGGTCCCTGGGGCGGAACGATCTTCACCTGCGCCGGACTCCCGTGCCTGCCGTGGACCTGCAAAGCTGCGCGGACCGGCTTGCTTAAGGTACTGTACCCTTTCCACCCCTCTGTTACCCCTTCTCAACCCTGTCCAACCCCCCCCCCCATCACCCGGGTCCACCATATACCCCCCCCCCTGTCACCCATGTCCACCCCCCCCTGTCACCCATGTCCCACCCCCCCTGTCACCCATGTCCACCCCCCCATGTCACCCATATCCACCCCCCCCGTCACCCATGTCCACCCCCCCTGTCACCCATGTCCACCCCCCCCCTGTCACCCATATTCACCCCCCCTCCTGTCACCCATATCCACCCCCCTGTCACCCATGTCCACCACCCCCCCCTGTCACCCATGTCCACCCCCCCCTGTCACCCATGTCCACCCCCCCTGTCACCCATGTCCACCCCCCCGTCACCCATGTCCCCCCCCGTCACCCATGTCCACCCCCCCGTCACCCATGTCCACCCCCCCTGTCACCCATGTCCACCCCCCCTGTCACCCATGTCCACACCCCCCCTGTCACCCATGTCCACACACCCCTATGACCCAGTCCCCCCCCTGTCACTCAGTCCGCCCCCCCTCCTGTCACCCATGTTCACCCTCCTGTCACCCGTGTTCACCCCCTCCTGTCACCCATGTTCACCCCCTCCTGTCATCCCTTTCACTCCCATCCACCCTGCTGTCACCCCTGTTCACCCTCATCCACCCTCCTGTCACCCATGTTCACCCTCCTGTCACCCATGTTCACCCTCCTGTCATCCATGTTCAACCTCCTGTCATCCCTTTCACTCCCATCCACCCTCCTGTCACCCATGTTCACCCTCATCCACCCTCCTGTCACCCATGTTCACCCTCCTGTCATCCCTTTCACTCCCATCCACCCTCCTGTCACCCATGTCACCCATGTTCACCCTCCTCCACCCTCCTGTCACCCATGTTCACCCCCTCCTGTCACCCATGTTCACCCCCTCCTGTCACCCATGTTCACCCTCCTGTCACCCATGTTCACCACCCTCCTGTCACCCCTGTTCACACCCATGTTCACCCTCCTGTCATCCCTTTCACTCCCGTCCACCCCCTCCTGTCACCCATGTTCTTCCCCTCCTGTCACCCATGTTCACCCCCTCCTGTCATCCCTTTCACTCCCGTCCCGTCCCCGTCCACCCTCCTGTCACCCATGTCACCCATGTTCACCCTCATCCACCCTCCTGTCTCCCCTGTCCACCACCCTCCTGTCACCCCTGTCCACCACCCTCCTGTCACCCCTGTCCACCACCCTCCTGTCAACCCTGTCCACCACCCTCCTGTCAACCCTTTCACTCCCGTTCACCCCCCATCACCCATGTCCACCCCCGTCCACCCTTCTGTCATCCCTCTGTCACCCATGTTCACCCTCCTGTCGACCCCTGTCCACTCCTCTGCACCCCTGTCCACTCCTCTACACCTCTCTGTCCACTCCTCTGCACCCCTGTCCACTCCTCTACACCTCTCTGTCCACTCTTCTACACCCCTGTCACCCATGTACGCTCCTCTATACCCCTCTGTCCACTCCTCTACACCCCTCTGTCCACTCCTCTACACCCCTGTCACCCATGTACGCTCCTCTACACCCCTCTGTACACTCATCTACACCCCTGTCACCCATGTACGCTCCTCTACACCCCTCTGTCCACTCCTCTACACCCCTGTCACCCATGTACGCTCCTCTACACCCCTCTGTACGCTCCTCTACACCCCTCTGTCCACTCCTCTACACCTCTGTCACCCATGTACGCTCCTGTACACCCCTCTGTACGCTCCTCTACACCCCTCTAAACTCCTTTGTCACCCATGTCCACCCCTCTACATCCCTCTGTCACCCATGTACACTCTTCTACACACCTCTGTCACCCATTTAAAAAAAAGTTTGGCGCCTAATAGATTGTGTGTGGAAGAAATCGTGATGATGGGCCGGACCAGATGGAGAATAGAAGGCAACATTGCAAATTAGAGAAGACATCATTGGTGAGTTGCTGTATAAAGCAGCACTTTAAACTACATACCCACTGATAAATAGATATAGTGCAGTGCATCTTTTTACCATTTTCCCCCCCTTTTTTTTTTTTTTTTTTTTTTTGCTCGTCAACCTCTGTAGCGGTGCCCCGCAGAATTTTTTTTTTTCGAGGTGTGCCCTGACCCGAAAAAGGTTGGGAAACACTGCTCTATACATTAAGGGAGATTTGCCAAAACCTGGGTAGAGGAAAAGTAGTGCAAGTTGCCCATGGCAACCAATGAGATTGCTTCTTTCATTTTTCAGAGGCCTTTTTAAAAATGAAAGCAATTTGATTGGTTGCCATGGGCAACTGCCCCACTCTTCCCCTGCACAGGTTTTGATTAATCTCCCGCGTTGAGTGTAGGTCTGGTTTCTACCACATACTCTTGTAACTTGTGACATCAAAAAGCAGATCCTAAGAATTGTGTCTATTGGATCTAGTGCGCAAATACGGGAAAAAACTTGAGGGAAATATTACTAATTCTGTTCAAATTCTCTTCTGTACACCAATGGGTACAAATGTAACACTTGTACAATAATTGTGTTTTCAGACACAATTGTGAAACACATCACAAAGTAAAATCCAAGCAGAACAGATGATATTCACCTATAGGGGGAGATTTATCAAAACCTGTCCAGAGGAAAAGTTGCTGAGTTGCCCATAGCAACCAATCAGATTTCTTGTTTTATTTTTGAAAAGGCCTCAGAAATATGACCGGATTGGTCAGTCACACTATCTGAGTCAAGATTGGCTTAGGAACCGGCGCATAGTGATGTAGTGGTTCCTGACATCACTAGCAGAGGATATAAAAGGGAGAGCGGACTAAACGAACGGCCATTAGCCTCTGTACCTTGATAAAGTTGGCTTAGTCAACGAAACGTCAGGCAGCGGAGGGCTATTCATGTTTTAACTAGCAGCTATCAGTGTCCATCTGTCAGAGCAGCGGTATCCGCACAATAGTGTTACTATTGTACTTAAGTACTACAACATATCTCTAATATAGTTTAATTAAAAATAAAGTGATTTTAAACCAGTTTAAAATCACTTTTAAATTCGGCCACTAGGGGTCGCCCTCCTAGTGGCCGAATGCATTCGGCAGTGATGTCACTACAGAATTTCGTCTCATTTGAGCCTGGCAAATGAGTCAAAATTCCAGTCACTGCGGTGCTCGCCCCCGTCCGTCAATCAAACAGGCGAGAGCGAGCACAGTGAAATCCAGGGCTGCGCATTGGCTCCCTGGACTCACACACTGGCCACCATGGCCACACATGGCTCTTACCTCTCCTTACAGCCGCAGCTCCAGTGGGGATATGCCGCCTCCTCACAGCTGTGTCCTGTCATTACCGGGGGGAGCGCGTTATACGGAGAGGGGGGCGCCATTTACAGGAGGGCCCATCACACACTGAGCAACAAGCGTGTGCCCGGCTTCCTGTCATGTTCCTACACTCTGGTAACTCTCTCTATGGTTCTGGAGGACTTTCAATCCTCCAGAAACATAGAGACAGTTTCCAGAGTGTACGGGCATGACAGGAAGCTGGGCACACGCTTGCTACGGACCCCCGCTCATGGTCCGGCACAGGTGTGAGGAGGGGGGGGGGGCATGCTGGGAGTTGTAGTGATGAAACAGCTGGAGGCACCCTGTCAGGAGAACTAAGGGCAGAAGTCGGCCCCCAGCAGGCATCAGTGACGTGGTGCCTGCTGGGGAAGTCTGCCTGGTAGTGAGCACACTACCAGGCAGACAAAATGCCATTTTTAAGATACCGTATATACTCGAGTATAAGCCGAGTTTTTCAGCACGATTTTTCGTGCTGAAAACACCCCCCTCGGCTTATACTCGAGTGAACTCTCCACCCGCAGTGGTCTTCAACCTGCGGACCTCCAGAGGTTTCAAAACTACAACTTCCAGCAAGCCCGGACAGCCATCGGCCAACGTACTTCTGCGTCATCGTCCAGGCAACGCCTCTATTCCGGGCCCGAAGCGCGGAGAAGAGGCGCCCCCAGTGAAGATAGCAGCCCGGAACCACTATCCCACCGGACAACCTCCCCACCGGACAGTCCTGCAGCACCGGACCAGCGCCGAGCGGAGGTGAGTACTGTACAGAACTAAAGGGGGGTGAGAGGGGGCTGGATGATGTCGAAGGCCGCAGTGGTCTTCAACCTGCGGACCTGCGGACCCGATGGCTGCCCGGGCTTGCTGGGAGTTGTAGTTTTGAAACCTCTTGAGATCCGCAGGTTGAAGACCACTGAGGGCGGATGATGACAAGAGGATGATGAAGGGGGGTGTGGGATGATGACAAGAGGATGATGAAGGGGGTTGTGGGATGATGAAGGGGGGTGGGGATGATGACAAGGGGATGATGAAGGGGGGGGTGTGGGATGATTACAAGGGGATGATGAAGGGGGGTGGGGATGATGACAAGGGGATGATGAAGGTGGGGGGTTTGGGATGATGACAAGGGGATGATGACAGGTGATGATGATGAGGGTCTGGATGATGACAGGCGGTGATGATGATGAGGATGTTAATGACGGATCTGGATGATGACAGGGGGGATGATGTATTTCCCACCCTAGGCTTATACTCGAGTCAATAACTTTTCCTGGGATTTTGGGTTGAAATTAGGGGTCTCGGCTTATACTCGGGTCGGCTTATACTCGAGTATATACGGTAATAAAAAAATAAAAATAAAGGCAGGGAGACAGAGAAAAAAAAAAAGAGGATGGTGGGAGCTACCCTTTAAAGAACAGTATCACTGTTAAATAGTTACTGGATGCACACATATTATGCAGACAACTACTAGCTGTGTTTTTAACCGCTACACCAGAGCTTATATATTTTAAAGTGACTCAATAAAGTTCAGTTTTAAGGGGGGTTTATAGTTTAGGGCTAACCCCTTGGGGGGCGACCCCTAAAAAGGTTGTTGTGTCATGAAGTACAAATGTCGCAAGTAGACATAAAATGAGTAGCAAACTCTTTCAAAACACCGCAAATCTACCCCAGACCTGGCTTTGGAGAGCACTTTTAAAAAAGTCGCACAAAAAGAAAAGTCACAACTGCGACTTTTTGTGCAAACATGTGACAGAGGAGAGGAGGAAACATGCAAAATGGTGTCCTGAAGCGATTTATAGTTTTTTTTTTGCTTGCGTGCGCCAAATTTATCAACCCCCCTGCAATGGTATGATAAATATGTCGCACAGAAGCAAAACCAAAGCAAAAAAAATGACTGGAGAACACATTTTTAAAAGACAACAATGGTTTATCTCTCCCCAGGTGCCTAAACGAAAAGGCTATGTGAACTTCTGGATGCCTGATTTTAACAGCACACCATATGATTTGGCAGATAATGTAACAAACCCAACAGTGCACACCAGCTCTCTGATGTCCCTCTTGAACGGATGGCCTTGAGTCCCGGCTACTAGTCCACATGCATAGATTTTCCAAAAGGAATAATCCAGCAGAAGGAAACTTTTGTGTACATCCATGGACACAAGAACTATATTCCGACGTGTTTAAGTCAATGTATGACCTTAATCATGGCCTAAATGCCCATGATTAAGGTCACGCATTGACCTCTTGTCCACCCTTAGTGTCATACATCAACCGAAATGCATCAGATTACAGTTCTTGTCCACGATTAGTGTTGTACTTCGACTGAAATGGATCGAGTTATAGTTCTTGTCCACGATTAAAGGGGTACTCTGGCGCTAAGACATCTTATCCCCTATCCAAAGGATAGTGGATAAGATGCCTGATCGCGAGGGTCCTGCAACTGGGGACCCCCGTGATCTTGCACACAGCACCCCGTTACTATCAGTCCCCGGAGCATGCTCGCTCCGGGTCTGATTACTGGCGATCCGCCCCCTCAATGCACCGGCCCCGTGATCGCCAGTAATCAGACCCGGAGCGAACAGGCGCAAGAGACTGATTGTAACGGGGTACTGCATGCAAGATCACGGGGGTCCCCAGCTGCGGGACCCCCGCGATCAGGCATCTTATCCCCTATCCTTTGGATAGGGGATAAGATGTCTTAGCCCCGGAGTACTCATTTAAGGTCACAAATGACCAAAATGCATTGATTTATAGTTATTAAAGGTGTTTAATAAACCAAAGTTTCACTAAAGTTTTCTTCTGCTGGATTATTCCTTATGGAAAAACTATGCATATAGTTGGTAAGGTATTGCACATAAAACATGGTGCTATAATCAATAAAACTGGAAAAGTTATTGTGAAGATGAGCAAATATGTGAATTAATGCGTTGAAAAGACATGCAACATATACAGTGGGGATCAAAAGTTTGGGCTCCCCAGGTAAAAAAAAAAATGTATGTGCATAAAGAAGCCAAGCAAAGATGGAAAAATCTCCAAAAGGCATCAAATTACAGATTAGACATTCTTATAATATGTCAACAAAAGTTAGATTTTATTTCCATCATTTACACTTTCAAAATAACAGAAAACAAAAAAATGGCATCTGCAAAAGTTTGGGCACCCTGCAGAGTTAATATCTTGTACTGCCCCCTTTGGCAAGTATCACAGCTTGTAAACGCTTTTTGTAGCCAGCCAAGAGTCTTTCAATTCTAGTTTGAGGTATCTTTGCCCATTCTTCCTTACAAAAGTCTTCCAGTTCTTTGACATTTCTGGGCTGTCTGTCACGCACTGCTCTTTTAAGGTCTATCCATAGATTTTCAATTATGTTGAGGTCAGGAGATTGTGAAGGACATGGCAAAACCTTCAGTTTACGGCTCTTGATATAATCCCCCGTGGATTTCAAGGTGTGTTTAGGATCATTATCCATTTGTAGAAGCCATGCTCTCTTAAAGGAGTACTCCGGCACGCACTTTTTTCTTTTTATCCCGTCCGGGCTGCAAAATAAAAGAAAACACACTTTCTCTTACCTGCCAACGAGCCCCCGGAGCTCCGGTACACTTCGGTACAGGTGTTCGGTCCCCGGGCTGTATTCTTCTTACTTCCTGTTTGCCCGGCACGTCACACGGAGCTTCAGCCTGTCACCGGCCACAGCGATGTCCCGCCTCGGCCGGTGATAGGCTGAAGCTCCGTGTGACGTGCCGGGCTAACAGGAAGTAAGAAGAATACAGCCCGGGGACCGAACACCTGTACGAACACCCGGGGACCGAACACCTGTACGAGCTCCGGGGGCTCGTTGGCAGGTATGAGAAAGTGTGTTTTCTTTTATTTTGCAGCCCGGACAGGATAAAAGGAAAAAAGTGAATGCCGGAGTACTCCTTTAAACTTCAACTTTTTCGCAGATGGCATCAAGTTAGCATCCAAAATTTACTGACATTTTATTGAATCCCTTTTTCCTTCTACTCGTGAGATGTTCCCTGTGCCACTGGCTGCAATACAACCCCAAAGCATGATTGATCCACCCCCATGCTTAACAGTTGGACAAAGGTTATTTTCATTAAATTCTGTTCCCCTTCTTCTCCAAACGTACCTTTGCTCATTCCGGCCAAAAAGTTACATTTTAACCTCATCGGTCCACAGAACTTGTAACCAAAATGCATCAGGCTTGCCTATATGTTAATTTGCAAAGTTCAAAGCTGATTTTTGTGGTGAGGACGTAGAAGAGGTTTTCTTCTGATGACTCTTCCATGAAGACCATATTTGTACAAGTATCTCTTTATAGTGGAATAGTGTACCACAACTCCAGTGTCTGCCAGATCTTTCTGGAGGGATTTTGTAGTCAAACGTGGGTTTTGAATAGTTTTTTTCACAATCCTGCGAGCTGTTCTGTCTGATATTTTTCTTGGTCTTCCAGATCTTGCTTTAACTTCCACTGTCCCTGATGACTGCCATTTCTTAATTACATTCCGAACAGAGGATATTGACATCTGAAAACGTTTTACTATCTTCTTATAGCCTTCTCCAGCTTTGTGAGCGTCAACTATTTTCAGATTTCTAGACAACTGCTTAGAAGAACCCATGGTGCTGATTGTTGGGGCAAGGTCAGACGAGTCTGGGCATTTAAAACCTTTGAGATTGACATCACCTGGTCTTCCCAGATGATGATTGAGAACAATCCATGAAACTGGCAGGTCTCAGCTTTGTAAAGGGGGCAGTGCATGCTATAAATTCTGCAGGGTGCCCAAACTTTTGCAGACGTTTTTTTGTTTTCTGTTATTTTGAAAGTGTAAATGATGGATATAAATTCTAACTTTTGTTGACATATTATAAGAATGTCTAATCTGTAATCTGATGCCTTTTGGAGATTTTAAAATTTTTCCTTGGCTTCTTTATGAACATTAATTTACATTTTTACCTGGAGTGCCCAAACTTTTGATCCCCACTGTAGGCCCTGATTTACTAAGAGTGTTGTGGGTTTTAATTCCCTACAATTTATTTTCCACGGTATTTACTAAGGTTTCCCTACATTTTGCACTTTTCCCTACATTTTGCTTTTTTTTTAAACATGCTCTGATCTGTCGGGTTTTCCTCAGCTGAAATCCACCACATTTTCTGTGGAAACCTTAGTAAATATGTTGGGTTTTTGTGAAAATGTTGGGGACACTCCCCCTTTTCGGCAGCCACGGCCACTTTCCCAGTTGACCACGCACCTTTTCCGGGTTTTCTCAGTAAAATGCAAAGTTAGTCAGGTTTTTTCTAATTTTAACTCAAATTCTGGCGCACATTCTGGCACAGACAGAATTTCTGGCGCAATGCACCAGAATCTGGGGCACAACCCAACAAAACATGCCGGGTTTACAATAGTAAATCAGGGCCATATAGTTCTGAAATTACTTTCATGATATATTATTATTATTATTATATCACTCTTTTTAAACTTAGAAACTATATGTATATATATATATATATATATATATATATATATATATATATATATATAAATATTTTTATTTTTTTTTTTATTTATTTATTTTTTTTTTTTTTAAATAAATATTTTACATAATAGCCCACAAAACCTCTTCTGCCCACCCTATAACATACCTATGAATCTGTCCGTTCCTGTGTAGATAGTCTAATCCTTCTAAGACTTCTTTAAGTATAGTAGCGATAATTGGTTCATCTAGCACGCCATTCTTATGTTCACCTCTGCCGACCACGTGTTTTATAATATCCAACATGGAACCTGAAACATAATAAGACAAAGAATAACAATAAAAATATTATATATCTGATTAAATCTAATAATGCCTGGATAAAAACAGGATTTAAACAGTTGGATATTTGGGAATAATAAAGGAACACTGCAGGAAAAACTAATATTATATGTTATGTTAATGCAGAACATAAGGGGCAGGCACGGAGCTGGTATGTGAAACACTGCCCACTCAGGCCCTAGTCATAAGACGCTAAGGCATTTCTTCCTAAGGCAGGATATGTGAGCTGGTAGGAGGGATCTGGTAGGGGATGATTTCATCCTGTAGTCTACAGGAAGTCAGAGTCTGACATCCTGTTGTAACCATTAGGCTTTAGAAGATTTGGAGAGTCAGACTGGTGATCACATGACCAAACTAGAGTAATTAAACACATGGATTCAGTTGTGCTGAAATAAAACAAATGGCGCTGTAGGACTGGTGATGGTGAGTTTTCATGATATAGTAAAAAAACTATTAATAAAAAAAAATTTAATAAGTAAATAAAATACCCAGGATGGTTTTAATTATTATTAAATTATTATATAGCGCCTACAGATTCCGCAGCACTTATATGGTTTTCTAATTTACAAAAAGCTAACCATGATGACAGCTGGTATTGTTGGTGAATCATGAAAAAGTCGGATAGATGTTTGAGTGGTAGGAACCAGAGCTTTGCACTCATTAGCTATGGCACCACTTGAAGCATTAAAGGGGTCCTCCATCGCTAGACATCTTATCCCTATCTACGTCACTCGTGATGTCATATCTATGGGAGAAGGGCGTGAAGGTCGTTACGAGGGGACAAGACATGACGTCACGACCACTGCCGCTGGAACCCAGCGTTCGTAAAGAGTACCCCTTTAAAGCTGGATTTACTAGTTGATTTATTAATTCTGACTCCAATGTGTAAACAGCAGTCCAGGCATGCTGGGAGATTGTAGTTTTGCTACAACTGGAGACACCCTGATTGGGAAACAATGATCTACTGCATTAAAAAAGGTGAAGAAAGGATGAGGTGCAGCCCTGAAACTAAAACTGACATAATACATGAGGGTTGTGCATTAGTCTATAATCTGAGTGGTATAAAAATAAAATGCATCCCGATGCCCTAAAACAACCGACCATTGTCTAGTCTGAAAATAACTAATCCCTCCAAAGTGCTTATTAAATATTTTTCTTGGCTGAGCAAAGTCTTCCGACCAGTTTACTTTTGACACTTTATCAAGTTTACGCATTGGAGAAGACAGTCAGAATTATTAAATCAACTAGTAAATCCAGCTTTAATGCTTCGAGTGTCGCCACCACTAATGAGTGCAAAGCTCTGGTTCCTACCACTCAGACTTCTATCCGACTTTCTCACGATTCCCCAACAAAGGATATGGCGGCCAATAAAATAGCTGGGGCAGTTTATGTGACTTAAAGAACCACTCCAGGTATTTTATTTATTTATTTTTGCCTATATCATGCACACTCACCATCACTAGTCCTACAGCGCCATGTGTTTCATTCCAGCACAGCTGCATCTATGTGCTTTATTACTCTTAGGCCTTTAACATTAAATGCAGGTATTCAAACAAATGGCTGTCCATGTAATACATCAGAGCAAGTGATGCAGGCGCATAGCCCTGATAAAAGACCTTCTTAGGGCGCTTCTCCCAATTGACCAGTTAGGTCACAATTGTATATAACAGTGTTCTTCTATTGGACATATATGACGTGTTTGAATCCGAACCGGATTCTTCTTCAGGTATTCAAGATGAATGCCTGAGGAAGAATCCGGTTCAGAATCCAAATGTGTTGTATATGTCCTAATAGAGGAACACTATTATATACAATTGTGACCCAAACTTGTCTATTGGGTGAAGTGTTCTGGGAAGGTCTTTTTTCACGGGTTATTCACCTCCATCACTCTCTCTGATGCAAGTATCGGCTTGTGGACAGAAGCAAAGGACGGACCATGAGGTTGCTGACCCATCTACACGAGTGTGTTGTGCCCTTAGCTCTTGCGGACTTTGCTTGGATATGCATTGCCGTCTATGAGACAACGTATTTCCGAGCGATCCTTGTGTCCGATGGATTGATCATATGTGCGGAATGTCTGCCTGTTTTCCGGGCAGACATTCGGCATATTTTATACCATGTGAACATGGCCTTACGGGCTTCGCTAGGTGCCCACCTTCTCTTCTTTTTTTCTTTTTTGCCATAAATGTAATATACTGACAGACTGTATGTGGTATTGCAAGAGTTGCTCCTTGTTGGTGGCTCCCCACTATGGCTCAAACATAGGTAGGTCATGAGGCCCATTCCTGTATGCCTCTGTTACCCTGCCTTTATGTGATGTTCAGCTGAATACTTTGTTTTACTCCAGAGAAACCCAATATATACAGTGTTGTTATAAATCCCAATTAATATCAGTGAGTCATTCACATTTACCTCCACTTAATAACTTCATCACCAGCCATAGCTCCTCCTTCACCACAAACGAGGTATAATATGTAACGACATTGGGGTGACTGCACTGACTCATGGCTTGTATTTCTTTCTGAAAAGAGACATATTGCTGGGATTAGTCACTGTCAGAGATAAAGAACAAAGAGGAATCACTAAAATACACAATGATTAATGCCTTTTCAGATCACATTTATATCATCTCCAAAGCAGATTCCACAACCTAAGGCATTGGCGGCACAGGAGACAATGACATATCAGGCTAATGAAACAATGATGTTGTTACCATGGATGGGGCCCTATCGCTATTCAGAAAAATACTTTATTATTATAAAGTGTATTTTGGCCCCGACATACCAGTTTAGTCATATGGTGTTTTTTTTCCACATTTGTTTCTATTTAGATGAATATGTACAATTGATACAAATGAATATGCCCAATAAAGGGAAGAATAAAAAATAAATAACTTGGTACTTCCATTCGAACAAACTTTGCATAGATCAATAGTGCAAGCGAATATTAAAAACTTTGTAAACTATCTTATTAGATAAAAATTCTTCTTTCTCCTGTTATCAAGTTTATTCCCTCTTCCCCTTGCTTGTGAGACTGTATTCCTGTAGCGTTGGCCAGAGAAAAATGCAGTCGTGAGCTCAATCAGAACTGCATTCCCTGTCTTCTTGCGTATCCGCCCTAAACAGTGAATCCCTAAATGGGCGTCAGTCCCTCTGCTGGACTAAAGTGCAAAGGCGACACAAGTCAAAATAATAAAGAGAACTGTTCAGAGGTCAAGGAAACATGTCAGGATAGAAAAGGTGTAAACACATGGCATAGGGGCAAAGCAGGAAGCAATGGATCAGGACCTATATTGAGGTGGAGTACAAAATACAAATTACAAGTCAGGATACAGGTTCAGGTTAAAACTAGGGCTGCACGATATATCGCGAAAGCAATCGAATCGCGATTTTTTCTTTTGGCGATATAGCGATTCGGCCCCCCAGAAAAACATGAGATTATCTGCTTGGGCCGGCCCGTGTGCTGCTACTGGTAGAGGCCGGGCAGAGCACTTAAAAACTAATTTAAATACTAAAAGTCAGTGTTTCCCAACCAGGGTGCCTCCAGTTGTTGCAAAACTACAACTCCCAGCATGCCCGGACTGGCAAACAGCTGAAGGCACCCTGGTAGAAAACCACTGAGCTAAGTAAAAGGGCGCAGGGAGAAAAATAAAAAACCTTCTGCTCACCTACTCCAGGTCCCTGCAGATGCCGTTTCCCTCTGTGCGGTCCAGTGTCTCTTCTCTTCACCATTCAACTAGTAGGACCTTTCCCTTTTCAGTCAATCACTGGCCGCAGTGGTGTCACGTGTCAAGCCAGTGATTGGCTGATGGGGAAAGGTCTTTATTGGCAGCAAACAAACTAGGTTTCCCGGATCCGGGGAGCGAGATGGTAATTTACAAATCTGTTTAACTTTCTGGCACCAGTTGATTTGTAAAAATTTGTTTACCTCTTTAATCCCTATCCTATAAATAACAAGCTGAGATGGGAATACCCCTTTAATGCACAAACTACGGTAGCTATTCTTTGGACTGTTTAAGAATTTCAGGGTAATCCTTTCACACATGAATCCTGACGTTTGGATGCTATTCAAGGTTTTATTATGGTCCTTCAAATAAGACTCCAAATCAAGGTCCACTATGTGTCTGCATCCAGTGTTTGTTTTGGCAATCTAGTAAATGCTGTGACAGAATAAGGGAACATCTCTTGGCAGGAATTCAAGTTCTGATTTCCCATCACATTAAGCTGCAAAGGTTGGAAATTCTCACTGCTTATTTATGGGAGATTCAAGTATAGAGGTAGTTATGGTCCTGTTTCATAATAAAATGGCAATAATCATGAATATAGAAACTAATCACATTAGATAAATCATAGATGGATAGATAGATATAAAAGCATATGATCCTGAAGATCCAAATGGGATACCGACATATAAGCACAGGTAGGTATGGACCATATTGACTTTAATAGCGTTACCATAGTCCCTTTTTTTTAACACTTTGGGCTACTATCTACCTACAGGGTGGGCAACTACCTAATAGATGCTCAATAGGGTTTAGGTCTGTAGAAATGCTTGTCTAGTCCATCACCTGTACCCTCAGCTTCTTTAGCAAGACAGTGGTCATCTTGGTTGAGACACCATCTGAACCAAATAATTTATCTTGGTCTCATCGGACCACAGGACTTGGTTCTAGTAATGTTGTCCCCCATGTCTTAAATGAACTGTTTGCGGGATTTCTTGTGCTTCTCTCTTTAAAAGAGGTTTCCTTCGGTGATGACCAGACCAATATGATGCAGTGTGCAGCATATGGTCTGAGCACTGACAGGCTGAACCCCCCACCCCTTCAACCTTAGCAGCAATGCTGGCAGCACTTATACGACTATTTCCAAAAGAAAACCTCTGCATATGATGCTGAGCATTTACAGTCAACTTATTTAGTCAACCATGTTTAGGCCTGTTCTGAGTGGAACCTGTCCTGTGAAGCCGCTGTATGGTCCTGCCCATCGTGCTGCAGCACAATTTTAGGGTCTTGGTAATCTTCTTATAGTCAAGGCCATCTCTATGTATGTAGAGCAACAATTCTTTTTTTTTTGTAAGCTGTCATGTTAAAAATCTAGTGACCAGTATTAGAGAGTGTGAGAGCGATAACACCAAAGTTAAGACGCCTGCTCCCCATTTACAGCTGAGACCTTGTAACATTAACAAGTCACATGACACATGACACGGGAGGGAAAATGGCTAATTGGGACCAATTTAGACATCTCAACTTAGGGGCATGCTCACTTGACAAGGTTTAGACATTAATGGCAGTGTATTGAATTATTTTGAGGGGACACAACATTAAACACTGTTATACAGTCTGTGCACTCACTACTTTACATTGTAGCAGAGTGTAATTTTTTTAGTGTTGTCACATAAAAAGATATAATAAAGCATTTACAAAAATTTGAGTGGACACTGTATGTGTGTGGATGTGCAGTTGTGTGTGTTTGTGTGTGTAGGGGGGCAGGGGGTAATTTGTATCTTTTTTTGACAATAGCGATGCTAGGTGGGGGCACAATTTGTCTTATCTGCCTTGAACACCATAATACCTTGTCCTGGCCATGGCTCTAAATGCTTAAAACATTTACAAAGACATATAAAACAACATTCAACAGTGGACACTTACTTTAAGCTTTAGATTAGATGTAGCAGTATTATGATACAATGAAACTATAAAAAACTGAATAATATTCTATAGTACAAAGTATCTAGATTATATACTGAATTATCTGCACAGCACCAATGGTTAACCCATCGTCTGCACTTAGAGGAAGATCAATAATGATAAATTTAGGCCGCTCAATATTTCTACTGCAATAAAACCCTGTCCTGTATAAGCTCACAAAGATCAGTGTTATAAAATGTAGCAAAACAGGAACACTGTATTATGTAAACGAGAAGTAATATATGTTTACACGATGAAACGTTTACGCACTCTCTGTCATTTGGTGTCTGGGTTTGTTCTCTGGAGTTTACAAATTCGCTGTCTGCAGTAAGTAAGGGGTGTTACATCAGACTCCAGTGTTTGAACTAAAAAGTAGAAAATGTTGTTCATACCCCTGAGGATAGTATGTGAATGTATACAGTATATACATAATTGATACACTATGTTACAACTAACAGAAGGACTGAAGAGTAGAGCACGCCAAAAATAAAGGGAAGGTTTATGTATCACGCACTACCCCCTCAGGCCCTGCACAAGGTGTAACACAGCCCATTCACTGTGCCTGGAGGCTTGCTTAAACATTTTAATATTTCTTCCAAAAGGTCACCTACCTATTCTTACGGAGGAATTTCAGATCCTTTCTTTGACAATTCAATCATCAATCAGAATTGTCTAGATGAAACATGAATAGAGCACGTAGTTGCCATAGTTTCTATGACTGTTGTGCAAACAGCCTATTTGCAATACATGCACTGTATGTGTATATGTATATATATATATATATATATATATATATATACACACATATACATATATCTCAGCATTTATTTATCTGTCCATGTGCATGTTACTTAGAAAATAACAAATAAATGTCATTTATTTTATATACCGTACATTCCAAGCAGCAGCAGTTGTTTTTTTTTTTTTGTTTTTTTTTTGTTATTCATCCAAAATCTCAAAATCTCAGCAAAGCCTGCACCTAGCGTAAAGCTAGGCAAATAGCACCAACTATCAGAGACAGGGACTTGATTTAAACAGGGCTTTTTTTCAAACAAAACACAAAATAAATCCTGCTTGTCCAATGCTAAGTATACAGAAATCATCCCTGTCTATACAGTTGGCTTACTACCAGCCACCCAACAAAGTGGACAACAAATGTGTTATACACACAGGTCACAGCTTTCCTTTTTTGAGGCTGCAGCTTTCCGGATTCAAACTCTCATCAAAGGGTAAGGTTCCTCACAACCTCAGCTTGCAGACTCTATTTTTAAAGTCCATGAACCCATGGGTGGGTTTTTTTGTGGCACTGGCGCAGTAAAGACTTCTTTCTGGCAGATGGACCATGTAGCTCATTTTTGTCATGATATGCTTTTTTAAACAACCACACTTGCTTTCATCAGAGCAGCCTGTTAGAGATGAGCGAACTTACAGTAAATTCGATTCGTCACGAACTTCTCGGCTCGGCAGTTGATGACTTTTCCTGCATAAATTAGTTCAGCTTTTAGGTGCTCCGGTGGGCTGGAAAAGATGGATACAGTCCTAGGAAAGACTCACCTTTTCCAGCCCACGGGAGCACCTGAAAGCTGAAATAATTTATGCAGGAAAAGTCATCAACTGCCGAGCCGAGAAGTTCGTGATGAATCGAATTTACTGTAAGTTTGCTCATCTCTACAGCCTGTATTTCTCCTGGCAGTTGTGGCTGAACAATTCTTCTGACAGCCCGGCTGTCCGGGCATGCTCAGAGTTGTAGTTTTGTAACATCTGGAGGTCCGCAGGTTGAAGACCACCGATCTATGTCCTCAAATTTTCCAGTTCCTAATAAATGACTGAACAGTATTGACTGGCATCTTCAAGGCTGTGGGTATCTTTTTATATTCTTTGCCATCTCTACAAAGTTCCAATAACTTATTAGGCTTTTCTGCTCCCCATGGCTCAGTATCTAGCCTGCTCAGTGCATTTGTGAGAACAAACAAACCCATTAACTATTTATACACAGACACTAATTGCCATTTATAAAGTCACAGGTGTGGGAAATCACATTTGATTGCCATTCATGTGTTTTTCACCTCAGACGCCTGTCACAAGGCCAAACATTCAAGGGTATGTAAACTTTTGATCAGCCATTTCGGTGATTTCTGTTACCATTTTGGTTCTAAAAGAAGCCAAACAACTATTTGATAATACAAGTTAAGTAGTCATCAAAGAACAAACCACAATATCCTTTATTATTCTGATATTGAGGACTTTTATGTAAGTCTAATTGCTCTGACTTTTAAGTGTTGGACAATACATGAATTGCTTTAAAAAAAAAAAGGAAAATTTTAGGTGTCTAACTATATGCAGTTTGCATGGGTTTTCTAAGTAGAATTGCATTTTTTCAACATATCAATATAAAGTAAATGCAGAGCTAAGGAACATTACATTAATTTATGATTTTTTTCTTATTATTATTATTGCTTTTATTTATAAGCTATTTTATATGTTCCGTAAGATAACTCTGTATTAGGTATCTAGGTATTCGCTTTTAATCAGATTTAGGCCCCTTTCACACTGACGTTATATGTGCCTTAAAGGGGTACTCCACTGCTCAGTGTTCGGAACAAACTGTTCCGAACGCTGGAGCCGCCGCCAGGAGCTCGTGAAGTCATAGCCCCGCCCCCTCGTGATGTCACTCCCCACCCCCTCAATGCAAGTCTATGGGAGGGGGCAGGTCCCTCCCATAGACTTGCATTGAGGGGGCGGGGTGTGACATCATGAGGGGGCTGGGCTATGATGTTTTGAGCTCCAGGCACCGGCTCCAGCATTCGGAACAGTTTGTTCCAAACGCTGAGCAGAGGAGTACCCCTTTAACGGATGTTATTTTTTGACAGGGTACAAGAGGAAACAATGGGTCCCGACAGATCCCAATTACTATTATGGGGTCCGTCAAGGTGCCATTGTTTAAAAAATAATTGCATGGTGTATTTTTCATCCCACTATTCTCCCCGGGTTCCTCGACGGACGTCACCCTGCCCTGTCACAGCAGCAGCATGAAAGAAGCCTTATCATATGCATTCTAATGGCTTAGTGCACCAGTGCAGTAGAAAAGTTATAACATTTTATGGTTGTTTTAGTGGTTAGTGGCAGAGCCTTTTTTAACTACCAATAGTAGTATTATGGTATTAATTCAGTAGTGCTCCTCAACAAATATAAAAGTACCTGACCAAATGACATGGCCAAACTAAACCCAACTCACATGATCTGGGATAAGTTGGACAGCAGAGTTAGGGAAATGCAGCCAACAAGTGCTCAGCACTAGAGATGAGCGAACTTACAGTAAATTTGATTCGTCACGAACTTCTCAGCTCGGCAGTTGATGACTTTTCCTGCATAAATTAGTTCAGCTTTCCGGTGCTCCCGTGGGCTGAAAAAGGTGGATACAGTCTTAGGAGACTCTTTCCAGCCCACCGGAGCACCGGAAAGCTGAACTAATTTATGCAGGATAAGTCAGCAACCGCCGAGCTGAGAAGTTCGTGACGAATCGAATTTACTGTAAGTTCGCTCATCTCTACTCAGCACCTATGGGATCTGCTTCAAGACTGTTGGAAAACCTTTCTAGGTGACTACCTCATGAAGCTGATTGAGGGAATGCCAAGAGCATGGAAAGCTGTCATCAAAGCAAAACGGGGCGACTCTGAAGAATCTAAAAAAATATATATATATTTTTTTTTTAGAATTAACCTATGGTGAATAATATAATAAAGTTTAACCAAGAAAAGCGTTTTTTAAAATAAACCCATATACCGTATATACTCGAGTATAAGCCGAGTTTTTCAGCACGATTTTTCGTGCTGAAAACACCCCCCTCGGCTTATACTCGAGTGAACTCTCCACCCGCAGTGGTCTTCAACCTGCGGACCTCCAGAGGTTTCAAAACTACAACTACCAGCAAGCCCGGGCAGCCATCGGCCCCCTCTCATCCAGCCCCCTCTCACCCCCCTTTCTGTACAGTACTCACCTCCGCTCGGCGCTGGTCCGGTCCTGCAGGACTGTCCGGAGAGGAGGTGGTCCGGTGGGATAGTGGTTCCGGGCTGCTATCTTCACCGGGGAGGCCTCTTCTAAGCGCTTCGGGCCCGGCCTCAGAATAGTCACGTTGCCTTGACAACGACGCAGAGGTGCGTTCATTGCCAACGTACTTCTGCGTCATTGTCAAGGCAACGCCTCTATTCCGGGCCGGAAGCGCAGAGAAGAGGCGCCCCCGGTGAAGATAGCAGCCCGGAACTACTATCCCACCGGACCACCTCCTCTCCGGACAGCCCTGCAGGACCAGCGCCGAGCGGAGGTGAGTACTGTACAGAACTAAAGGGGGGTGAGAGGGGGCTGGATGATGTCGAAGGCCGCAGTGGTCTTCAACCTGCGGAACTCCGGAGGTTTCAAAACTACAACTCCCAGCAAGCCCGGACAGCCGATGGCTGCCCGGGCTTGCTGGGAGTTGTAGTTTTGAAACCTCTGGAGGTCCGCAGGTTGAAGACCACTGAGGGCGGATGATAAGAGGATGATGAAGGGGGGGTGTGGGATGATGAAGGGGGTGTGTGGGATGATGAAGGGGGGTGTGGGATGATGAAGGGGGGTTGTGGGATGATGACAAGAGGATGATGAAGGGGGGTGGGGATGATGACAAGGGGATGATGAAGGGGGGATGTGTGGGATGATGACAAGGGGATGATGAAGGGAGGGATGTGTGGGATGATGACAAGGGGATGATGACAGGTGATGATGATGACAAGGGGATGATGAAGGGGGGATATGTGGGATGATGACAAGGGGATGATGAAGGGGGGATGTGTGGGATGATGACAAGGGGATGATGAAGGGGGGATGTGTGGGATGATGACAAGGGGATGATGACAGGTGATGATGATGAGGGTCTGGATGATGACAGGCGGTGATGATGATGAGGATGTTAATGACGGGTCTGGATGATGACGGGGGTCTGGATGATGACAGGGGGGATGATGTATTTCCCACCCTAGGCTTATACTCGAGTCAATAACTTTTCCTGGGATTTGGGTTGAAATTAGGGGTCTTGGCTTATACTCGGGTCGGCTTATACTCGAGTATATACGGTATATAAGTCATGGCCGTAAATGTTAGCACCCCTGAAATTATTCAAGAAAATGAAGTATTTCTCACAGAAAAGGAATGCAGTAACACATGTTTTGCTATACACATGTTTATTCCATTTGTGTGTATTGGAACTAAACCAAAAAAAGGAGGAAAAAAAGCAAATTGGCAAATTGGACATAATGTCACACCGAACTCCAAAAATGGGCTGGACAAAATTATTGGCATCCTTTCAAAACTGTGGAAAAATAAGAATGTTTCAAGCATTTGATGCTCCCTTAAATTCACCTGGGATAAGTAACAGGTGTGGGCAATATAAAAAAAAATCACACCTGAAAGCAGATAAAAAGGAGAGAAGTTCACTTAGTCTTTGCATTGTGTGTCTGTGTGTGCCGCACTAAGCATGGACAACAGAAAGAAGAGAAGAGAACTGTCTAAGGACTTGCGAACCAAAATTGTGGAAAAATATCAACAATCTCAAGGTTACAAGTCCATCTCCAGATGGTGGATAAGCAGACCCAAACAAGTTCCAAAGATAACTCAAGCTGTCCTGCAGGGAGCATCAGTCGACATTTAAATGAAATGAAATGCTATGGCAGGAGACCGAGGAGGACCCCAATTCTGACACAGAGACATAAAAAAGCAAGACTACATTTTGCCAAAATGAACTTGAATAAGCCAAAATCCTTCTGGGGAAATGTTTTGTGGACAGATGAGACCAAGATAAAGCTTTTTGGTAAAGCACATCATTCTATTGTTTACCGAAAATGGAATGAGGCCTACAAAAAAAACAACACAGTGCCCATAGTGAAATATGGTGGAGGTTCAATTATATTTTGGGGTTGTTTTGCTGCCTCTGGCACTGGGTGCCTTGAATGTGTACAAGGCATCATGAAATCTGAGGATTACCAACGGATTTTGGGTCGCACTGTACAGCCCAGTGTCAGAAAGCTGGGTTTGCGTACGAGATCTTGGGTCATTCCAGCAGGACAATGACCCCAAACATACGTCAAAAAGCCCCCAGAAATGGATGGCAACACAGCGCTGGAGAGTTCTGAAGGAGCCAGCAATGAGTCCAATACATGCCAAGTGTTTACTACTAATATATATTCTGATCCCTAATTGGTCAAAAAACCTGTCATTCCTCAATCATCACATAAGTCTTTGTCATCATTGGTGAAACTCACCGGAAATCCATCATAGTTGTAAGTCCCGGTGTGCGCAAGTGCTGTCAATTAACCTCTGCTACGAGACCCGCTCCATATTGCGCCTGCGTGTCTCTCTGCGTAGGTGCACAATATTTGTCATCATCATGGGGTCCGGCATGGAACTGCGCCTGCGCATATCCAAACCCATATATATCAGCTCACCCAGCTCAGCATCATGGGCCGCTGCTTGTAAGCACCCTTACAAAAAGAAGGTTATAAAACTGGGATTTTTTGGGCATTCATATCCGCGCTGGACAACTACTCCTTAGTTTTTTTGTTTTTTTTTACAAATATATGGATACATGGTAATGGTGAAGCGTTCCAAGCGCTCTTGTGCCCTTAGGTGCACCCAAGGGCACCAAAGACTGTCTAGAAACGTGTCACCATTATTCTGCATCCACATGTCTACTATAATCGAAGGATCAAGGAAGCATTTTACATGTAAAGGGTCTTCTATTCTGTCTTGGTTGACTGCGGTTCACATTGCACCAGTCCTGCTACATTGGCTATGCAGAAACACTTGAAGGTGGACTGGAAGGTCAGTAGTTACCACTTTGTGTTCTTGTCTTAGTGTTGAATTTTAAACTGCTTCCTCAGCAAAAAAAACTGTCCCATGTCCTATCTGATGCCATTACATGATTGCTTCTACGAGACAATAATTCTGTAATACAGTATAATCTGAAAGCACCATATGGCGGCACACGGAGTGTCTAGTGCTCAATAGTATGGAACTTTAGAGACGACGTTCCCCACCAGCACTAGGTTCCACAATTAAGCTTAAACCTTAAAGTTGACCCGCTCAGGACTGCCAGGTTACCACAAATATAATGCCTTCTGTCTGGAATTTTCCAGCAGCTAATCTCCCGTTTGACTTATTCTTACGTGATGCTAATGAATTCCCCCCTTAGCTATTTTATTTAGAGGAAATGATTTCCATAAGCATGAATGAGAATGGCTGACCTGTAATCACCCATGCAGGACGAGACATGTCTATCTGAAAGGACTTGGGAGTAATAAAAAATTAATCTGCCTCACTATAGCTTCCTTTGCATTCTCCTGCCACCTGTGGCGTGCCCCTCACTGTGTAATTCAATCAGGACCAGGGGAAGCGTCTTTTCAACCTATAAAATGCATTATTACTTATTTAACAACTTTTAGCCAAGGAAAGTTGAGTTGTCTAAATAGCCTGTCAACATATCCAAACTTGTCAGCCCTTCCTGTGCTGGGAATAACAAGTGATTGTATGCGGGACCAGAGATGTAATTGAAGCTACGAGAACCCAGTGCAAAATCTGCCATATGATTCATCAACATCCATGTACTATCTATAATACTGATGTTTTCTCATGAGCCAGAAGGGCATCAGGGCCAGATGACTTCTAATAATGGTTACAGTTTATAGTAGGGGGATACAGATTGTGTGATAACGTCTTTGCTGCAGGACATCTCTGTAAGGGTGCATCCACACCACGTTTTCGAGATCCGGCTGCCGGATCTCATTCATTTAAATGGCTTATTTTTTCCCTGTATCCAGTTTTGGGCCGGACTGCAAATTTCAGCATACCACGGTTTTCAGTCCGGTCACAAAAACAGATACAGGGCAAAAATGAGCCGACCGGAGTAACTATCTGAGTTCGGTTGGTGCATTTAAATGAATGAGATCCAGCGCCGGTCCAGCTGGGATACGGCAGCGGACGGTTTTGAAATTTCGTAGTCGGATCCAGCAGCCGGATCTCTGACACGTGGTGTGAATGCACCCTAAAATTAAGGGATCTTCTGGTCCAAAATGAATTGATATCCATGAGTGGAGTGAATTATTATTTTTGTTTTTAATTGTTTTCCTTAATTTCTAATATTGCAGTTGCTAAATAACCTCTTCCTTTTTTCAACTACCTGTCAATCAGTGGTCCACACAGGTGAATGACATTCCTATGCAGCTATGTAAGTTTTTTTAATTCCACCCTACAAATATTTTACACATTTAACCTCTTAATGACAAAGGGCATACCTGTACGCCTTTGTCCTGCTCCCGAACTATGAAGCATGCTCATTAGCTGAGCCTTATTCATAGCCCGGTTGGTCCTGACTGCTGTCAGCAGCCAGGACCCGTGGCTAATGGCAGACATTGCCGATCGGGTCAATACCCGGCAATAACCCTTTAGATGCCGCAATCAAAGTTGATCTTGGCATCTAAATCATAAAAAACTACTCCCAGCTAGCTCAGCGGGCTGATTGGGACCACTGCCCTGAAATAGCGATTTCCCAATAAGCTGAGGCAGTGACCTGCCTCCTCACCATCAGATCTGTGCTCCTATGTGCCAGTTAGCCATGGCAGGCTGGAGCAATGGAGCACCAATAACACTGATCAATGTTGCTCTATGTACAAGCCCTCATTTTTTGTAGGGAAGGAGGAAAAAACTAAAGTGCAAAAATTTAAATTGGCCTGGTCCTTAACGACAATGGACGTAAATGTACATCATGGTGGTGCCGTATTACTTAGTCATAGTGCACCATGATGTACATTTACGCTCTGTAATGTCCGCGAGCATCGGCTCGATGCTCGCGTCATGCACGGCAGGTCCCGGCTGCTATCAGAAGCCAGGGACCCGCCGGTAATGGGGGACATCAGCGATCGCGCTGATGTCCACCATTAACCCCTCAGATATTGTGATCAATACCGATCACAGCATCTGCGGCTGTGCGGCACTTAAAATGGATGATCGGATCGCATTCAGCCCTGCCGTGGGGATCCGATCATCCAGCATGGCAGCCAGAGGTCCCCTCACCTGCCTCCGGCCATATCCTGGGGTCTTCTACTCAGGTCTGAGATCAGAGCAGAAGATGACCGATAACACTGATCAGTGCTATGACCTATGCATAGCACTGAACAGTTTTAGCAATCAAATGATTGCTATAGATAGTCTCCTAAGAGTTTAAAAAAAAAAAGGAAAAAATTAGAAAAATCCTCTCCTCAATAAAAATGTAAATCGTCCCTTTTTCCCATTTTACCCCAAAAAGCATAAAAAATAATTATTATTAAACATATATGGTATTGCTGCATGTGTAAATGTCCGAACAATCAAAATATAATGTTAATTATACCGTATGGTAAATGGCGTAAATGTAAAAAAAAAAGTCCAAAATTGCTGCTTTTTAGTCACATTTTATAAAAAAAAAATATAATAATAATAATAATAATAATAAAAAGTGATTAAAAAGTAAAATATATGTACCAATAAAAATTACAGATCACAGCACAAAAAATTAGCCCTCATACTGCCCCGTATATAGAAACATGAGAAAGTTATAGGTGTCCAATAGGTGGGCAATTTTAAACAATGACATTTTGTTAAAATATTTAGAGATTTTTTTAAAGTGGTACAATAATAGAAAAGCATATAACATGGGTATCATTTTAATCGTATTGACCTACAGAATAAAGAAAACATGTCATTTTTACTGTAAAGTGTACAGCATGAAAACAAAACCTGTTTCCCCACATAAACAATGTTTTTTTTGTTGTGCCGTATATTTTATGGTAAAATTAGTGATGTCATTACAAAGTAAAATTGGTGACGCAAAAAACAAGCCCTCATATGGGTCTGTGTATGAAAATGTAAAATGATTTGTAGAAGGTAAGGAGAAAAAAAAAATGCAAAAATTAAATTGGCCTGGTCCTTAAAGGTGTACTCCGCCCCTAGACATCTTATCCCCTATCCAAAGGGATAAGATGTCAGATCGCCGTGGTCCCGCTGCTGGGGAGCCCCAGGATCCCCCCTGCGGCACCCCGCTATCATTACAGCACAGAGCGAGTTCGCTCTGTGCGTAATGATCGGCGATACGGGGGACGGAGCAGCGTGACATCATGGCTCCGCCCCTCGTGACATCACGGCCCGTCCCCTTAATGCATGTCTATGGGAGGGGGCGTGGCGCCACGCCCCCTCCCATAGACTTGTATTGAAAGGAGCGTGCCGTGACGTCACGAGGGGCAGAGCCGTGACGTAACGATGCTCCGGCCCCATTACGTGCAGAGCGAACTCGCTCTGTGCTGTAATGATAGCGCGGTCCCAGGGCTCCCCAGCAGCGGGACCACGGCGATCTGACATCTTATCCCGTATCCTTTGGATAGGGGATAAGATGTCTAGGGGCGCAGTACCCCTTTAAGGCCAAAATGGGTCCTTAAGGGGTTAAATGGGCATGGTAAGGCTAAGTTTCCACTTGGTTTTTTTTCTGGCAGTTTTAGGAAAACTACCACTGCAGTTTTTGAGCCAAAGCCAGAAGTGCATTCAAATGGAATAGGGCATATAAAGGAAGGACTTACACTTCTCCTCCCTTTTGATTTTGTCTCAAAAACTGCAGTGGCAATTTTCCAAAAACTGCCAGAAAAAAAAAAAAAACAAGTGGAAACTTTGCCTAAGATCCAAAATCATTTTATATGTTGTTTCCCGTGAAAACCCACCACTAGGGGTCCCCATACCTACTGGGACACTAACCAGTCCTGCAGCAGCATCAGCTTGTCCATGAGTTATGGTCAAGAGATGACTCATGGACAAGGCTGCATAAGCAGGAGCACCAATCACCTCCCACCACCACAGGAGAGGGACACACCCCCTTCCCCTTAGAGGATTTTGAACACTGTGAGCTAATGAAAAGAAGTATTTTTATTAAAAAATGATATAGAGGCATAAAATGTACATAGATGTACATGCTCAGGATTAGGTACTGAGTAACATAGTATTTTTTTTGTGGGATCTGACAGGTAGGCTTTAAGGGGTTAAGCTATGGTCACACAGGGTTTTTTTTAGCTTTATTTTAAGCTACCATTCTGTTCACAAACAGGTTTTTTGCTTTTGGTCCATTTTTCAGCTATTAACATCTCAAAAGGAGGTTTAAAAAACAGTGTGTGAACATAGCTTAAATAGGCACTGTCATTAGAACAAACATTGCATAGATCAATAGTACAGGCAAATATAAGAAACTTTGTAATATATCAGACAAAAAGACTTTTTTCTCCTGTTATCTCCCTCCTCCTGATGCTCAAATCATCCTCTGAAAATCTACTCAACTTTGTCCTGTGTCTGCAAGACAAGGAATACAAGTTATCTTTATAGAGCATTCATGATCTGTACTTATTGTAGCTTTTTCTCTATAGGTCTTCATTAACAATATTGCTTAGATTCTATGTTACATCCTGTATCATCTTCTTTGCAGATCTGCCTTTACTCTACACTTCTACACAGTATTATTTTCAGCAAACTGCCTTGTATCTGCTTTTCTATCTATTGTCAGCCTGTGTGAGCTGTCCCCCAGGGATTCTCTTTACCCTGACCACAATCTGAGCTGGTTGGTCACCACAGAAAGCCTGTGAGACAGACTTATCATATATTTCTTTTCATAGCAGCTAAATGGTAGGAAATGATTAATGAGGATTATTTAAAAAAGATGCTCTATTTTACATTCAGGAAATAAATAACATCAGTGTAAAGATGTTCCTAGCCTTTAGGAATCCACCAAGGTGAAAACTACAAAATTGGGACTATTGAAAGGACATTTGAATTTTGTTTCTTCCATGCTTCACGTATTTTGCACAGAGCTTGTTCTCTGCTGACAAGTAAATGATTGATAAATTACACTTTACATGTTAAATTGTTAACCATTAGAAACCTCTAGAGAAAAGATACACACATAGGGGGAGATTTATCAAAACCTGTCCAGAGGAAAAGTTGCTGAGTTGTCCATAGCAACCAATCAGATCGCTTCTTTCATTTTTCAGAGGCCTTTCCAAAAATGAAAGAAGCGATCTGATTGGTTGCTATTGGCAACTCAGCAACTTTTTTTTGGACAGGTTTTGATAAATCTCCCCCATAAATTTTAGGGCCCCATAGTAAAATTTAGAAAGGGTCCCACTACCTATTGAGAACTTCATCAGCCTGCTATACCGAATCGTTCATGTTACATGTGCATTTATGACCACTTTGAGTATTACACAGGTGCCAGCAAATTCAGATGTTGTACGACATGCAATATCTGCTTTTCTCCTTCGATGACATGTAAATATATTTTTGGATTCAAAAACTACTCATACTTACAAGTAGCTCGTCCATGCTTGTCTGGCACTTCTCTAAGTTTATTCTCTTTATGGCGACCCGCTCTTGTCTGGGTTTGCATAGTGCTGCTTGAACCACTGCTGTGGCACCACTTCCTAAAACAAAAAAATGTAAAGATTTAGAGAACATCAAAGTGATTTTGATAACATTAGATAATCTGTTTTTTGTTTTTGTTTTGTTTTTTTTGTTTTTTGCCTATGTAGTACAGTATAGGCTATTATGTAAAGGTTCTCGTGTATGCTTACCAGTTTTAGCTGATGTGACAGGCATGGGTTTTAGCCCCAATGATTCCCATTTTACCACTAAAATTATTTTCAAAAATTTCCATAATTTCCTCTGACTTTGCAGAGAGAGGGGGGTGGGGTCTTATCCCTAAAGAGATCACCTGGTGATCAATCTACCATCTGACTCATAAGTGGGTTGGGGTTACTTCACCAGTTTTGATGTGTTTTCTTATTCAAAGTGTGTTTTTTAGAGAAATAGTGCCACAAGGTGAACATGATGTGACCAATAATCACAACTCAGGTGGTTTATGAACAGATATACAGTATTTAGAGAGGACAAGAGAGACACCATATGCTTTCCACAGCCGTACAAGAATATTATATGGCTTGATAGTGGTCTATAGTGGACCGAAATGTCGTGGAACATATCTGCTACAACTTATGCTGCTCTATTTGCCATGTACAAATACGAGCAAATATAAAACTGTTTAGGTTTTGTCAAATGGAATCACTTAGGGCCCAGTCTGCAGTGTAATACTCACATCTCTACTTTAGATGTAAGGAACAGAGGCAAGACAGGCCAAGGCCTGGAGTTCATACAGGATGAGGGATGAAGCTCTATGGCCACAAAGACACACAACGTTAGTCTGGCGTTTTTTTTTTTTCTACTCAAGAATAAGATGGGGGGAATGCCAGAAAAAATATACAATAAACACATTTTTTCTAGCATTTTCATTCACCCATAGAAGTCAACATTTCTTGAAAAAAAACACACCACAAATGTGTGAAACTGCCAAAAGTTTTATCTTCCTACTGACCCCCAGGTAACATCTGGCTGCAGTGTGTTGCTTTCGCAGCCACGTCCCTTCATCCTGCTTCCTAATATTTCCCTTTCCAGCCCCTCAGCCCCTCTGCTTGCAGCTCCTTAATTTATTTTATAATTTGTGTAAACATGTGGAGGCGAGCGGCAATGTGTACACATCATTTACATGGTACATTTCACAGTGCCCTAAACATGTAAGCATTAAGCGCTACAGAAAGTTTACTCCTGGCACAAAAGTCCCTATATGAACTTTCCATAGCGCTACATGCCGAATGCATAGGACACTGTGGAAAGTACCATGTGAATGGTAATATGTACACATAAGGAGGCAGGACGAAGTTGACCTGTTAGTTTAACCTCTGTTGTATGTAAATTGTTTGAGGGTTTTCTAAGAGATGCTATTTTGGAATATCTTGATAAAAATAAATGTATGACTCCATATCAGCATGGCTTTATGAGGGATCGGTCCTGCCAAACTAACCTGATCAGCTTTTATGAGGAGGTGAGTCCCAGACTGGACCAGGGGCAATCGCTGGATGTCGTATATCTGGATTTTTCCAAAGTATTTGATACGGTGCCACATAAAAGGTTGGTGCATAAAATGAGAAGGTTTGGGCTGGGGGAGAATGTGTGCAAGTGGGTAAGTAACTGGCTCAAAGATAGGAAACAGAGGGTGGTTATTAATGGTACTTATTCTGATTGGGTGACTGTTACTAGTGGGGACCACATGGGGTCCGTCTTGGGTCCTGTCCTATTTAATATATTCATTAATGACCTTGCAGAGGGGTTGAATAGTAAAGTAGCAATCTTTGCAGATAATACTAAACTCTGTAAAGCGGTAAACACTATAGAGGAGAGGGCATTGTTACAAATGGATCTGGATAGGTTGGAGGTTTGGGCTGGGAAGTGGCAGATGAAGTTCAACACTGATAAATGTAAGGTAATGCACATGGGGAAGAAAAATCCGGGCTGGGATTATGTATTAAATGAGAGAACACTTGGGACGATTGACGTGGAAAAGGATTTAGGAGTCTTAGTTAATAGTAAATTTAGCTGTAGTGACCAGTGTCGGGCAGCTGCTGCCAAGGCAAATAAAATGATGGGGTGCATCAAGATACCCACGACAAGGAAATAATTATACCGCTGTACAAATCACTAGTCAGACCACACATGGAATACTGTGTACAGTACTGGGCACCAGTGTACAAGAAACATATAGTGGAGCTGGAGAGGGTTCAAAGACGGGCAACCAGAGTAATATGGGGAATGGGAGGACTACAGTACCCAGAAAGATTATCAGAATTAGGGTTATTTAGTTTAGGAAAAGAAGGCTTAGGGGAGACCTAATAACTATGTATAAATACATCAGGGGGCCGTACAGAGATCTCTCCCATGATCTATTTATACCCAGGACTGTATCTATAACAAGGGGGCATCCTCTACGTCTAGAGGAAAGAAGGTTTCTACACCAGCACAGACGGGGTTCTTTACTGTAAGAGCAGTGAGACTGTGGAATTCTCTGCCTGATGAGGTGGTCATGGGGAACTCTGTAATAGAGTTCAAAATGGGTCTGGATGTATTTTTGGAGAATAATAACATCTCTGGTTATGTATAATAGATTTATAGGGACAGAACATTGATCCAGGGATTTATTCTGATGCCATATTTAGAGTCGGGAAGGAATTTTTACCTCTAGTATGAGGGTTTTTGCCTTCCTCTGGATCAACTCAACTCAATAGGGACTTATTAGGGTTAGAGGTTGAACTTTATGGACTCTGGTCTTTTTTCAACCTTATGAACTATGTTACTATGTTATGAACTATGTTACACTGCAACAGGAGTTGAGCAGAGAAAAATAAATAGGTCATGCAGTATTTTCTTCTCCATTAAACTCCCTTTAGCAGATGCCAGCAGCCCTGTAAACTTAAAGTGGTTATCCAGGAAAAAAACTTTTTTTATATATATCAACTGGCTCCAGAAAGTTAAGCAGATTTGTAAATTACTTCTATTAAAAAATCTTTATCCTTTCAGTATTTATGAGCTGCTGAAGTTGAATTGTTCTTTTCTGTCTAATTGCTCTCTGATGACACGTGTCTTGGGAACTGTCCAGAGTAGAAGCAGATCCCCATAGCAAACCTCTTATACTCTGTGCAGTTCCCGAGACAAGCAGAGATGTCAGCAGAGAGCACTGTTGCCAGAAAGAAAGAAAAAAACAACTCAACTTCAGCAGCTGATAATTATTGGAAGGATTAAGATTTTTTAATAGAAGTAATTTACAAATCTGTTTAACTTTCTGGAGCCAGTTGATATATATAAAAAAGTTTTCCCCTGAAATATCCCTTTAATCTTAGTTTTTCTGCTCCTCACAATACCCCACATGGCCAGTGGTGGTAGCAGAGAGCTCCATATCAGGTTTAACTAAAAAACAGGACTTCCACTAGAGACGTAACATTTCTGGAAATTTTGAAGCCACGAAAACAAAAAAAAAATGTTTTCCTGCTTTCTTTTTGGAAAACAAAATGTAAAAAAGATACAGTATGTAAATTGACAAAACTTCCAATGCTGGATGTTGGTCTCAGTGCAGGAGGAAAAAAATTATTAACTAGCCATCCAGACTCAGAAAATAAGCAAACATTGTCTGTGATGCGGGAGTCAATGCGCAAAACAAAAACACACCATGCACATGCCCGCTAGTATGAAAATTCCCCCTTTTGTGCGTTGTTTGATTACTACCTACCGTTTCGTCTACAATCAGTGAATCAGCAAGAAGCCAAAAAGTCAGGGGAGTAATATATAACTGCAGGATTAGATGATGCATAGGGTTTGTGTGACATCTGTAACCATGCAGACACATAGGTCTGCATGGGAGCTGTATACAGAAAGTGGGATATTTCTAATCAATGGTCGTTTCTTTCTTTTTAAGGGGTTATCCACCATAAGGTGATTTTAGTACTTACCTGCCAGGCAGTAATGGACATGCTGAGGAAGGATCTGTGCTTGTCTTGAAGCTAAACGGCTATGTTCTGAGTCAACCATAACAATGTGGCTATGCTTTTGTGAAATGGATATTTCCTGTTTGAGTTCCCTCCTTTCAACTACAAGTCCCAGGATTCCTTGTTTGTAAATGTAAGGTCACTTTTCTCCCTCTCACCCATCAGCCACCCCAACCATTGACACACATCTCTACTCCCTTCCATGCAATAGACCAGTGTTTTCTAACCAGGGTGCCTCCAGCTGTTGCAAAACTACAATTCCTTGCAGAATTATCTCTTTTTTACCCCCACAGTAACTCCACCCATTGATGCAAACCCAGACTTCCTCTGAATACCTGACTAGTGATGCAATGTCTCGGGCCGCACTGTAACCTGGGAAAACCTGAGACAGCACTAATTTTGAATGCTGCTTAAAAAAAACATTGGGGCAAAAATCACAGAATAATTGTGAGACCACCATCACACACAGGTACAGACACTATTATGAACTACACTAACTTTACAGCCCCTGTAGCCTAGTCAAATAAAAAAAAATCCTGGAATACCCCTTTAAGTCTAGACCGTTGTTTTCTAACCAGGGAGCCTCCAGTTGCTGCAAAACTACAACTCCCAGCATGCCTGGACAGCCGTTGGCTGTCCGGGTATGCTGGGAGTTGTAGTTTTGCAACAAAATGGAAGGATAAAATGTTGCTGCTATTATTGAAGATTTTCTGACAACCCTACACTATCGGATCCCTTCAGTCATTTGCAGCTATAGATCTTCCGACACTCCTTAGCTAAACACAAACAGAATTTCTACTATATTAATGTAGCATCCGGGCCAAGAACAAAAGCTGAGCGTAAAGTAAATATTGCTTTAGCCAAAAGTAGGATATGGAACGTCAGCGTAATGAGATGAAATTACCCCCAGGGGAAAGGAACAGAATCATTACTGTCCACTTCTACAAGCTAAATAGCTGTACCCAGAGACACCACCGTATACACGTACTGTACGATATACAGCACCAGATGGGATCTGCTAGAGAGTAAGTAAAAGCATATTCTCTAAGGGGCAGACTCCAAGCTTTAGCATTGAAAGTACTGAAACATTATGATATACATTCTGTTCCCTGGATCTTATAAAGTAAGGGGTGTGTGTATTTATCTTTACACATCTTATATCTATCTTTCATATGGACCCTTGACCAAGGTCTGGACTCTGCGTGCACCGCTGAAATATCTTATTTGGCCTGGATGTGATGTTTTCCTCTATAATTTTATCTATCTATCTCATACCTATCTATCTCATATCTATCTATCTATCTATCTATCTATCTATTCATGTCTATCTATTTATCTATCTCATATCTATCTATTTATCCCAATCTATCTATCTCATATCTATCTATCTAATATCTATCTATCGATCTATCTATTCATTCATGTCTGTCTATCTATCTATCCATGTCTGTCTATGTATCTATCATATATATATATATATATATATATATATATATATATATATATATATATCATATCTATCGATCTATCTATTTATCACTCAATGGGGGAGATTTTTCAAAACCTGAGTAAAGGAGAAATGGTCCAGTTGCCCATAGCAACCAATCAGATTGCTTCTTTCATTTTTAAAAAGGCCTGTGAAAAATAAATGAAGCGCTCTGATTGGTTGTTCTGGCCTACTGTACCACTCTTCCTATACACAGGTTTTGATCATTCTTTCCCAATGTGTGTAACAAGTGTATGTGGGTAAATTCCAGCATCACTTCCAAAAATCGATAAAACTTGGCACATACGTTACTTATGTGTAAACTAAAAATAAGGGTTGGTTAGATAAAGAGTACCTGTCACAAAAGAAACTTTTCTAAACTAACTCAGGTTATGTTCCCTAACTAATCCCTACACTCCTCCCACTTTAAAAAAAAAAAAATTCAGAGCTGTAAAAAAGAAAAAAAAATGTGTATCATACCTTTCTCACATAATAAAATCTCCCAGCAGGAGAAAGTGGGCGTTTCTCAGCAGGCATTACATCACTGAAGCCTACTGGGGGACAACTTCTGTGCTCACATCGTTGCGGCACTTTGATGAATAGAAGACCTTAGTGCAGAGAAGCACTTCCTGAGTTTGGTCTCCTGCCAGGCCGGGAGGAGACCAGACTCACAGTATTAATTGTGGCAGTGAACAGAACAGAGCCACCTAGTGGTCATTTTTTTCTATTACATTTTAAACATTTTAACGATGATAATTTTAAAAGCAAGTGAATGGCAAAGTGTCTGCTAATTACACAAGGAACATTATATTAAAAGTTTTTTTGGTTACAGGTACTCTTTAAATTAACACTAATTCACCCCCATTTGTGAGGGTCAGGGTTTTTTGTCTTATGCCACATGCAAGTCTATGTGACTTCCATTATCTTACTGTCAAGTATGGGCAGGGAAGGAGTGCACTCTATTCTTCTATTCTCGCCCACTTCCCTGTCCCTGCTTACTTACGTACCTGCCCTAAACGACAGGTCCGTAACCACGAAGACAGTCCCTTCCTTTATATGTGAGGGGCGTAATTGTCAAAATAATAAACTAAAATGACACAGACTAGGTCCGGGGACAGTAGGATAACAGACAGACTAACAAAAAAATACTAAACACTCACACAATAAGTCCAATGTCAGCTATCCGCGTCTGAAGCCAAGAGATGTCACAGTACAAAATTGCTAATACCAGAGAGAATAGTCAGAGAGAGGAGCCAAAGGTTCAAAAAGCCAGATATAACAATTACAGAAAACAGTTAGAGTAGAAACTGAGCTCTATAGCAAGCACTGACTGGGAGTAAACTGCCAGCTTATATGGAGCCAGAACAGGTGCTCCAATCAAGGTCAGCTGACCAGTCCAGACAGCCGGGCGTAACCAGGCAACAAGAAAACAACAAGGAACCTGTCAGAACCTTTTAACCCTATAGGTTCTGACACTTACTCCACAAGCTCCACTCTGCATCTCCGTGGGAGTGTGTCGGTCCAGCTTGCAAGTCACACCCCTTCCGCAAGCCACATCCTTCTATTTTCTGTTCTTTTTTTTGTTTCGTCTTTACGCCCGATACACCCACATCACAGGTTCTTTAACCACAAACTCTTCATGACAGCTCAGTCCCACCTTACTCCACTAGCTCTGCATCTCCAGGTGACTGGTTTGGTGCAGCTTCAAAGCTACACCCCTCCCACAGAACGTGGTGTGGGGTTCTGTAGGGGTCTGGAATATTAGTTTAGGGTGTCTGATATGGGTACTTATTTATAGTGGATTTTCTGGGCTTTGTATTCGTTTAGGGGGTTTGGGGTCTGTAATAGTTTAGGGAGCCTGGTCTTGGGTCCATTTTAGTTGACGTGGTATTAGAAAATTGTAAACTAGTTCTGGAGAATTGACTATGTCGTAAATAGCACTGGAGCCTGAGGAGGTCCGTAAACCTTGGATACTGAGTACTTGACTCCTTCATTGCCCTCCACCCTATACATTTATGGCATAGCTATATGATATATCATAAAGAGTTGGTAGACTTTGAGACCCTCACCTGTGGTCCTTGTTCCCTATTAAAGAGCTGATGCTTTGCCCATTGAATTCAATGGATAGTTGGCCATGTAGACAACCCTTCAGTGCAGTCTAAGAGAAGCACTGTGTCTGTAAATGGGCAAACAGGGGTCATGGGCTCCCAGCACAAGACATATATGAAGAATACAGGTCAGCTAGCACAGCTACAAGTGAATCATGCTTATTCTGGTACAAGACTGTCTGCCCTTTGCTTGGATAACAAGCTCCTGATCTCTTTGGACATCATATCACTATGGAGACCATGGATAATTAATAGTTATGTGAGACATCCCTACTGTCTAATTGCTTATCTATTTATAATTACAATGAGTCGGCAATTTGTTGCAGACACAAGTTACACATCACGCTTTTACTGAGAATTCCATGGGAAAGTTTATTGAAACTAGCCAAAATGGAAAGTGTAGAAGTTGCCAATAGCAACAAGACTAATATGTCTAAAATCCTACCTGTACCAGAACATGGCAACTTTAGGCCTAATTCACATGAACGTTTTATGGCCCTGCATTAGATTTGCCTATTAAGCGCCAAAAAACAAAACTCAATCCTTTTATGGGATATTGGGGATATATATTTCTCTACTTAGGACTAGACTTCCCAGGATTAAAGTTTAAATACACACTAAAAGCCTAAAATTTTCCCACAGATTACATCACAAACGCACTGTATTCCCATACTGTGCAACTTACAATGTGATCAGTGGATGCTGACCATTAGGACATTCCCCAATTACCAGAATGAAGGAAATATTCTGGATGGTGGACAGGGGCAAGCTGCGTTCCCCTGTCTGGTGCCCTCTGACATGTACAACCATCCAACATCAAAAGTGAGACGCTGGATAATTGTGAACTGTCCAATCCAAATGAATGGGATCAGTTCTAGCAGCAGTTTCCCTCCGGTGCACGCCAGAGAGAAACTATGCCGGACCCCTGATAATTGTGAACCCAGCCTTAGATAGAAGGTTGTTTTAGTATATAAAGTACTGACAGAATTATAGTCATATTGTTCCCGAAAACAGTAACAGCTATAACGACCCTCTCTAAATCATAAATAGCATCACAACTAGGTCAGAGACTCTGCTAGTGATGCTGCCCCCTGCTGACAGTACAGCATTACCAACTCCCCCAAAGACCTAAAATTCAAAAAACTAGGTTTAAAGGGGTATTCTGCTCCCCAGTGTCCTGAACATTTAGTTCTGAATGCTGGGTGCGGGCATTCGTGGTCGCCCCCTTGTGATGTCACACTCCGCCCCCTTGTGATGTCACACCCCACCCCCTCAGTGAAAGGCTATGGGAGGAGGCATGATGGCTGTCATGGCCTCTTCCCATAGACTTGCATTGAGGGGGCGGGGCGTGATGTCACAGAGGCGGGGCGTGACATCAAAAGGGGGCGTGGCGACCAAGGAAGCCCACACCCAGCATTCAGAAGTAAATGTTCTGGATGCTGGGGAGCATAGTATCCCTTTAAGTAGGTTGATGCAAACTCACTGGATTCCAAAAAACAAAGCAGCCCATTTGGGCGGGAAACCCAGCAACCTAGCAACTCTAGTTAGGACTCACAGAGAAAGCCTGTGAGTCCTGCATTCCCCACCCACACACAGTGATTGACAGTTTCTTGTTCATGACTTTGTACCAGTAGAAGCAAAGTTGAAAACAATTGAATATATGAGGTACCGTATATCAGGGTGTGGTTTGTCATAAGGCAAGCTTTTCAGATATTCCTTGTATAATGTTATAAGGACAACATAATATGGACAGTATAGAGGGAAGGTATTTCCTTTATCAGTGATCTCAGATGCCATTTGCACTTAACCCCTTAAAGACGCAGAGCATTTAGAACTTGAGGACACAGACCATTTTAATTTAGAGTTTTCAGTTTTATCTTCTTGCCTTTGGAAAACCTTTTATTTTTTCATCCACAGACTCATATGAGGGCTTGTTTTTTGAGCAACCCATTGTACTTAATATTAAAGCATTTAATTGTACTATAGCATGTATGATTAACCCCTTAAGGACCGGGGGTTTTTCCGTTTTTGCATTTTCGTTTTTTGCTCCTTGCCTTTAAAAAATCATAACTCTTTTAATTTTGCACCTAAAAATCCATATGATGGCTTATTTTTTGCGCCACCAATTCTACTTTGTAATGATGTCAGTCATTTTGCCCAAAAATCTACGGTGAAACGGAAAAAAAAATAATTGTGCGACAAAATTGAAAAAAAAATGCAATTTTGTAACTTTTGGGGGCTTCCGTTTCTACGTAGTACATTTTTCGGTAAAAATGACACGTTATCTTTATTCTCTAGGTCCATACGATTAAAATGATACCCTACTTATATAGGTTTGATTTTGTCGTACTTCCGGAAAAAATCATAACTACATGCAGGAAAATTTATATGTTTAAAATTGTCATCTTCTGACCCCTATAACTTTTTTATTTTTCCACGTATGGGGCAGTATGAGGGCTCATTTTTTGCGCCGTGATCTGAAGTTTTTAACCAAAACATTTTTGCATTGATAGGATTTATTGATCGCTTTTTATTCATTTTTAAATGATATAAAAAGTGACCAAAAATGCACTATTTTGGACTTTGGAATTTTTTTGCGCGCACGCCATTGACCGAGCGGTTTAATTAATGATATATTTTTATAACTCGGACATTTCCGCACGCGGTGATACCATATATGTTTATTTTTATTTACACTGTGTTTTTTTTATGGGAAAAGGGGGGTGATTCGAACTTTTTAATAGGGAAGGGGTTAAATGATCTTTATTCACTTTTTTTTTCCACTTTTTTTTTTGCAGTGTTATAGCTCCCATAGGGACCTATAACACTGCACACACTGATCATTGTTATCCCACAGGGACCTATAACACTGCACACACTGATCTTTATCATTGATCACTGGTTTCTCATAGGAAACTAGTGATCAACGATTCTGCCGCATGACTGCTCATGCCTGGATCTCAGGCACTGAGCAGTCATTCGGCGATCGGACAGCGAGGAGGCAGGTAGGGGCCCTCCCGCTGTCCTGTCAGCTGTTCGGGATGCCGCGATTTCCTCGCGGCTATCCTGAACAGCCCACTGAGTTAACCGGCAGCTTTCACTTTCGCTTTTAGCCGCACGGCTCAGCTCTGAGTGCGCGGCTAAAGGGTTAATAGCGCACGGCGCCGCGATCAGCGCTGCGCGCTATTAGCGGCGGGTCCCGGCTTCACTATGACGCCGGGCCCGCCGTGATATGATGCGGGGTTACGTTATATCAGGAGAGCAGGACCAAGGACGTACCAGTACGTCCTTGGTCCTTAAGGGGTTAAACAAAAAATATTTTTATGGAGAAATTAAAACGAAAACTGCAATTTTGCAACTTTTGTGTTTATGTAATGAACTTTATGCTTAAAAAATATTTTTTTTATTCTGTAGTTCATTGTGATTATTAACCCCTTGGGGACCAGAGCATTTTTTGCAATGCTGACCACTGTTATTATAAGCATTAATAACTCTGGGATGTACTTCCGAGATAGTTTTTTCATGAAATATTCTACTTTATGTTATTTAAAATTTCGTCAATACTTGTATCATTTCTTGGTGAAAAATTTCACAATTTCATGAAAAATTTCACAATTTAGTATTTTTATAACTTTGAAGCTCTCTGCTTGTAAGGAAAATAGACATTCCAAATAAATTATACATTGATTCACATATACAAAATGTCTACTTTATGTTTGCATCGAAAAGTTGCAATTTTCCAATTTTTCAAGTAAATTTCAAAATCTGAATTTTTCAGGGACCAGTTCTGTTTTGAAGTGAATTTGAGGGTCTTTATGTTAGAAATACCCAATAATTGACCCCATTATGAAAACTGCACCCTCAACGTATTCAAAATAACATTCAGAAAGTGTGTTAACCCTTTAGGTGTTTCACAGGAATAGCAGCAAAGTGGAGGCGAAAATTCTAAATCTTCATTTTTTACACTAACATGTTCTTGTAGACCCATATTTTTTATTTTTACAAGGGTTAAAAGGAGAAAAAGCCCCCCAAAATATGTATCCTAATTTCTCTCAGGTAAGGAACTACCTCATATGTGGATGTAAAGTGCTTTGTGGGTGCACTAGAGGGCTCAGAAGAGAAGGAGAGAAGGAGCGACAATGGGATTTTGGAGTCAGTCACCTGGTGTTAAGGCTCCCTATACCCCTTGTTATGTTCCGTGAGGGGTGTAGTTTCCAAAATGGGGTCACATGTGGGTATCTATTTTTTTTCCGTTTATGCCAGAACCGCTGTAACCAGCAGCCACCCCTGTGCAAATCACCAGTTTAGGCCTCAAATGTACATGGCGCTCTCACTCCTGAGCCTTGTAGTGCGACCACAGAGCATTTAACAACCACATATGGGGTATTTCCGTACTCAGGAGAAATTGTGTTACAAACTTTGGGGGTCTTTATTTCCTTTTACCTCTTATGAAAATGAAAAGTATGGGGCAACTCCAGCATGTTAGAGTAAAAAATAAAAAAAATTTACACTAACAGGCTGGTGTAGACCCTAACTTTACCTTTTCATAAGGGGTAAAAGGCGAAAAAGCCCCCAAAATTTGTAGCGCAATCTCTCCCGATAACCGAAATACCCCATATGTGGCTCTAAACTGTTGCCTTGAAATACGACAGGGCTCTGAAGTGAGAGAGCGCCATGCGCATTTGAGGCCTAGATTAGGGATTTTCATAGGGGTGTACCCAGATGCAAGCATTACACTTGCCTCCTCCACCAAAAATACTGTATGTCAGTCTTCTATACGGTATGTGTGTCAGTGTTATACAGCATGTGTGTCAGTGTTATACAGCATGTGTGTCAGTGTTATACAGCATGTGTGTCAGTGTTATACAGCATGTGTCAGTGTTATACAGCATGTGTGTCAGTGTTATACAGCATGTGTGTCAGTGTTATACAGCATGTGTGTCAGTGTTATACAGCATGTGTATCAGTGGTATACAGCTTGTGTGTCAGTGTTATACAGCATGTGTGTCAGTGTTATACAGCATGTGTCAGTGTTATACAGCTTGTGTGTCAGTGTTATACAGCATGTGTGTCAGTGTTATACAGCATGTGTCAGTGTTATACAGCATGTGTGTCAGTGTTATACAGCATGTGTCAGTGTTATACAGCATGTGTGTCAGTGTTATACAGCATGTGTGTCAGTGTTATACAGCATGTGTGTCAGTCTTATACAGCATGTGTGTCAGTGTTATACAGCATGTGTCAGTGTTATACAGCATGTGTGTCAGTGTTATACAGCATGTGTCAGTGTTATACAGCATGTGTGTCAGTGTTATACAGCATGTGTCAGTGTTATACAGCTTGTGTGTCAGTGTTATACAGCATGTGTGTCAGTGTTATACAGCATGTGTCAGTGTTATACAGCATGTGTGTCAGTGTTATACAGCATGTGTCAGTGTTATACAGCATGTGTGTCAGTGTTATACAGCATGTGTGTCAGTGTTATACAGCATGTGTGTCAGTCTTATACAGCATGTGTGTCAGTGTTATACAGCATGTGTCAGTGTTATACAGCATGTGTGTCAGTGTTATACAGCATGTGTCAGTGTTATACAGCATGTGTGTCAGTGTTATACAGCATGTGTCAGTGTTATACAGCTTGTGTGTCAGTGTTATACAGCATGTGTGTCAGTGTTATACAGCATGTGTGTCAGTGTTATACAGCATGTGTCAGTGTTATACAGCATGTGTGTCAGTGTTATACAGCATGTGTGTCAGTGTTATACAGCATGTGTGTCAGTGTTATACAGCATGTGTGTCAGTGTTATACAGCATGTGTGTCAGTGTTATACAGCATGTGTGTCAGTGTTATACAGCATGTGTGTCAGTGTTATACAGCTTGTGTGTCAGTGTTATACAGCATGTGTGTCAGTGTTATACAGCATGTGTCAGTGTTATACAGCATGTGTCAGTGTTATACAGCATGTGTGTCAGTGTTATACAGCATGTGTGTCAGTGTTATACAGCATGTGTGTCAGTGTTATACAGCATGTGTATCAGTGGTATACAGCTTGTGTGTCAGTGTTATACAGCATGTGTGTCAGTGTTATACAGCATGTGTCAGTGTTATACAGCTTGTGTGTCAGTGTTATACAGCATGTGTGTCAGTGTTATACAGCATGTGTGTCAGTGTTATACAGCATGTGTGTCAGTGTTATACAGCATGTGTGTCAGTGTTATACAGCATGTGTGTCAGTGTTATACAGCATGTGTGTCAGTGTTATACAGCATGTGTCAGTGTTATACAGCATGTGTGTCAGTGTTATACAGCATGTGTGTCAGTGTTATACAGCATGTGTGTCAGTCTTATACAGCATGTGTGTCAGTGTTATACAGCATGTGTCAGTGTTATACAGCATGTGTGTCAGTGTTATACAGCATGTGTCAGTGTTATACAGCATGTGTGTCAGTGTTATACAGCATGTGTCAGTGTTATACAGCTTGTGTGTCAGTGTTATACAGCATGTGTGTCAGTGTTATACAGCATGTGTGTCAGTGTTATACAGCATGTGTGTCAGTGTTATACAGCATGTGTGTCAGTGTTATACAGCTTGTGTGTCAGTGTTATACAGCATGTGTCAGTGTTATACAGCATGTGTGTCAGTGGTATACAGCTTGTGTGTCAGTGTTATACAGCATGTGTGTCAGTGTTATACAGCATGTGTGTCAGTGTTATACAGCATGTGTGTCAGTGTTATACAGCATGTGTATCAGTGGTATACAGCTTGTGTGTCAGTGTTATACAGCATGTGTGTCAGTGTTATACAGCATGTGTCAGTGTTATACAGCATGTGTGTCAGTGTTATACAGCTTGTGTGTCAGTGGTATACAGCATGTGTGTCAGTGGTATACAGCATGTGTGTCAGTGTTATACAGCATGTGTGTCAGTGTTATACAGAATGTGTCAGTGTTATACAGCATGTGTCAGTGTTATACAGCTTGTGTGTCAGTGTTATACAGCATGTGTGTCAGTGTTATACAGCATGTGTCAGTGTTATACAGCTTGTGTGTCAGTGTTATACAGCTTGTGTGTCAGTGGTATACAGCTTGTGTGTCAGTGTTATACAGCATGTGTCAGTGTTATACAGCATGTGTGTCACTGTTATACGGTATATGTGTCAGTGTTATACAGCATGTGTGTCAGTGTTATACAGCATGTGTGTCAGTGTTATACAGCATGTGTGTCACTGTTATACGGTATATGTGTCAGTGTTATACAGCATGTGTGTCAGTGGTATACAGCTTGTGTGTCAGTGGTATACAGCATGTGTGTCAGTGTTATACAGCATGTGTCAGTGTTATACAGCATGTGTGTCAGTGTTATACAGCATGTGTGTCAGTGTTATACAGCATGTGTGTCAGTGTTATACAGCATGTGTGTCAGTCTTATACAGCATGTGTGTCAGTGTTATACAGCATGTGTCAGTGTTATACAGCATGTGTGTCAGTGTTATACAGCATGTGTCAGTGTTATACAGCATGTGTGTCAGTGTTATACAGCATGTGTCAGTGTTATACAGCTTGTGTGTCAGTGTTATACAGCATGTGTGTCAGTGTTATACAGCATGTGTGTCAGTGTTATACAGCATGTGTGTCAGTGTTATACAGCATGTGTGTCAGTGTTATACAGCTTGTGTGTCAGTGTTATACAGCATGTGTCAGTGTTATACAGCATGTGTGTCAGTGGTATACAGCTTGTGTGTCAGTGTTATACAGCATGTGTGTCAGTGTTATACAGCATGTGTGTCAGTGTTATACAGCATGTGTGTCAGTGTTATACAGCATGTGTATCAGTGGTATACAGCTTGTGTGTCAGTGTTATACAGCATGTGTGTCAGTGTTATACAGCATGTGTCAGTGTTATACAGCATGTGTGTCAGTGTTATACAGCTTGTGTGTCAGTGGTATACAGCATGTGTGTCAGTGGTATACAGCATGTGTGTCAGTGTTATACAGCATGTGTGTCAGTGTTATACAGAATGTGTCAGTGTTATACAGCATGTGTCAGTGTTATACAGCTTGTGTGTCAGTGTTATACAGCATGTGTGTCAGTGTTATACAGCATGTGTCAGTGTTATACAGCTTGTGTGTCAGTGTTATACAGCTTGTGTGTCAGTGGTATACAGCTTGTGTGTCAGTGTTATACAGCATGTGTCAGTGTTATACAGCATGTGTGTCACTGTTATACGGTATATGTGTCAGTGTTATACAGCATGTGTGTCAGTGTTATACAGCATGTGTGTCAGTGTTATACAGCATGTGTGTCACTGTTATACGGTATATGTGTCAGTGTTATACAGCATGTGTGTCAGTGGTATACAGCTTGTGTGTCAGTGGTATACAGCATGTGTGTCAGTGTTATACAGCATGTGTCAGTGTTATACAGCATGTGTGTCAGTGTTATACAGCATGTGTGTCAGTGTTATACAGCATGTGTGTCAGTGGTATACAGCTTGTGTGTCAGTGTTATACAGCTTGTGTGTCAGTGTTATACAGCATGTGTGTCAGTGTTATACAGCATGTGTGTCAGTGTTATACAGCTTGTGTGTCAGTGTTATACAGCTTGTGTGTCAGTGTTATACAGCTTGTGTGTCAGTGTTATACAGCATGTGTCAGTGTTATACAGCATGTGTGTCAGTGTTATACAGCATGTGTGTCAGTGTTATACAGCATGTGTGTCAGTGGTATACAGGTGGTGTGTCAGTGTTATACAGCATGTGTCAGTGTTATACAGCATGTGTGTCAGTGTTATACAGCATGTGTGTCAGTGGTATACAGCTTGTGTGTCAGTGTTATACAGCATGTGTCAGTGTTATACAGCATGTGTGTCAGTGTTATACAGCATGTGTGTCAGTGTTATACAGCATGTGTGTCAGTGGTATACAGCTTGTGTGTCAGTGTTATACAGCATGTGTCAGTGTTATACAGCATGTGTGTCAGTGTTATACAGCATGTGTCAGTGTTATACAGCTTGTGTGTCAGTGTTATACAGCATGTGTGTCAGTGTTATACAGCATGTGTGTCAGTGTTATACAGCATGTGTGTCAGTGTTATACAGCATGTGTGTCAGTGGTATACAGCATGTGTGTCAGTGTTATACAGCATGTGTGTCAGTGTTATACAGCATGTGTCAGTGGTATACAGCATGTGTGTCAGTGTTATACAGCATGTGTGTCAGTGTTATACAGCATGTGTGTCAGTGTTATACAGCATGTGTGTCAGTGTTATACAGCATGTGTGTCAGTGTTATACAGCATTTGTATTTGTGTTATACAGCATATGTGTCAGTGTTATACAGCATTTGTATTTGTGTTATACAGCATGTGTGTCAGTGTTATACAGCATGTGTGTCAGTGTTATATAGTGTTGCTCGCGAATATTCGCAATTCGAATATTATTCGCGAATTCGCGAATTTCGCGAATATAGCGCTATATATTCGTAATTACGAATATTCGTTTTTTTTTTTTTTCTTTTTTTTTTTTCTTCACAGTACACATCACAGTGATCACCCCTCTCTGCTTCCAGCTCGTGTGGTGTAAAGAAGGCTCTAATACTACTGTGTGAGACTGGCGTGCGAAAATTCGCATATGAGAAAATTCGCATATGCTAATTTTCGCATATGCGAATTTGCGCGTATGCTAATTTTGTATTTGCTAATATTCACATATGCTAATTTTCGCATACGCGAATATTCGCATATGCGAAAATAAAACGAGAATATAACGAATATGCGAATATTCGCGAATATATGACGAATATTCGTCCATATATTCGCGAATATTCGCGAATTCGAATATGGCCTATGCCGCTCAACACTATACAGCATGTGTGTCAGTGTTATACAGCATGTGTGTCAGTGTTATACAGCATGTGTGTCAGTGTTATACAGCATTTGTGTTTGTGTTATACAGCATGTGTGTCAGTGTTATACAGCATGTGTGTCAGTGTTATACAGCATGTGTGTCAGTGTTATACAGCATTTGTATTTGTGTTATACAGCATGTGTGTCAGTGTTATACAGCATTTGTGTTTGTGTTATACAGCATGTGTGTCAGTGTTATACAGCATTTGTATTTGTGTTATACAGCATGTGTGTCAGTGTTATACAGCATTTGTGTTTGTGTTATACAGCATGTGTGTCAGTGTTATACAGCATGTGTGTCAGTGTTATACAGCATGTGTGTCAGTGTTATACAGCATGTGTCAGTGTTATACAGCTTGTGTGTCAGTGTTATACAGCATGTGTGTCAGTGTTATACAGCTTGTGTGTCAGTGTTATACAGCATGTGTGTCAGTGGTATACAGCATGTGTGTCAGTGGTATACAGCATGTGTGTCAGTGTTATACAGCATGTGTGTCAGTGTTATACACCATGTGTCAGTGTTATACAGCATGTGTGTCAGTGTTATACAGCATGTGTGTCAGTGGTATACAGCTTGTGTGTCAGTGTTATACAGCATGTGTGTCAGTGTTATACAGCATGTGTCAGTGTTATACAGCTTGTGTGTCAGTGTTATACAGCATGTGTCAGTGTTATACAGCATGTGTCAGTGTTATACAGCATGTGTGTCAGTGTTATACAGCATGTGTGTCAGTGTTATACAGCATTTGTGTCAGTGTTATACAGCTTGTGTGTCAGTGTTATACACCATGTGTCAGTGTTATACACCATGTGTCAGTGGTATACAGCTTGTGTGTCAGTGTTATACAGCTTGTGTGTCAGTGTTATACAGCATGTGTCAGTGTTATACACCATGTGTCAGTGGTATACAGCTTGTGTGTCAGTGTTATACAGCATGTGTGTCAGTGTTATACAGCATTTGTGTCAGTGTTATACACCATGTGTCAGTGTTATACACCATGTGTCAGTGTTATACACCATGTGTCAGTGTTATACACCATGTGTCAGTGTTATACACCATGTGTCAGTGTTATACAGCTTGTGTGTCAGTGTTATACAGCTTGTGTGTCAGTGTTATACAGCATGTGTCAGTGTTATACACCATGTGTCAGTGGTATACAGCTTGTGTGTCAGTGTTATACAGCATGTGTGTCAGTGTTATACAGCATTTGTGTCAGTGTTATACACCATGTGTCAGTGTTATACACCATGTGTCAGTGTTATACACCATGTGTCAGTGGTATACAGCTTGTGTGTCAGTGTTATACAGCATGTGTCAGTGTTATACAGCATGTGTGTCAGTGGTATACAGCATGTGTCAGTGCTATACAGCATGTGTCAGTGTTATACAGCTTGTGTGTCAGTGTTATACACCATGTGTCAGTGTTATACACCATGTGTCAGTGTTATACAGCTTGTGTGTCAGTGTTATACACCATGTGTCAGTGTTATACAGCATTTGTGTTTGTGTTATATGGCATGTGTCAGTGTTATACAGCATTTGTGTTTGTGTTATATGGCATGTGTCACTGTTATACAGCATTTGTGTTTGTGTTATATGGCATGTGTCAGTGTTATACAGCATGTGTCAGTGTTATACACCATGTGTCAGTGTTATACAGCTTGTGTGTCAGTGTTATACAGCTTGTGTGTCAGTGTTATACAGCATGTGTCAGTGTTATACACCATGTGTCAGTGGTATACAGCTTGTGTGTCAGTGTTATACAGCATGTGTGTCAGTGTTATACAGCATTTGTGTCAGTGTTATACACCATGTGTCAGTGTTATACACCATGTGTCAGTGTTATACACCATGTGTCAGTGGTATACAGCTTGTGTGTCAGTGTTATACAGCATGTGTCAGTGTTATACAGCATGTGTGTCAGTGGTATACAGCATGTGTCAGTGCTATACAGCATGTGTCAGTGTTATACAGCTTGTGTGTCAGTGTTATACACCATGTGTCAGTGTTATACACCATGTGTCAGTGTTATACAGCTTGTGTGTCAGTGTTATACACCATGTGTCAGTGTTATACAGCATTTGTGTTTGTGTTATACAGCATTTGTGTTTGTGTTATATGGCATGTGTCACTGTTATACAGCATTTGTGTTTGTGTTATATGGCATGTGTCAGTGTTATACAGCATGTGTGTCAGTGTTATACAGCATGTGTGTCAGTGTTATACAGCATTTGTGTTTGTGTTATATGGCATGTGTCAGGGCCGGATTAACGTAGGGGCGGATGGAGCTGCCGCTCCAGGCCCCTACATGAAAATAGGCCCAGTGGCCTGCACAGACGGCCCGCATAGGCCGCCCGTAGGGTTGCCACCCTGCCGGTATTTTACCGGCACAGCCGGTATTTTCATCTACATTCCGGGCTGTGCCGGTAAGTTTGGATGAAAAATACCGGCCATGCAATGGCCGGTATTTTTCATTCACTGACAGGGGCGGACGGAGCAGCATCCCCAGAAGAGCACTGCTTTCATGACCGGCCGTACAATGCCCAGGTCTGACACCTGCAGCCTGTGACAGGGAGAGCTCCGTGCGATGACAGGAAGAGATTGTACAGTCCTGGGGAGGGGGCGTGCACCTCCTGTCTCCTCCCTCCCCCTCCCCCTCCTTCTCTCTGCCCCGTGCAGTCTTACAACTCTCCATAGGCAGAGCAGGGAGGGGAGAGGCCGTGTATCCTGTCTCCCTCTGCAGCGCAGGGCGGGTGAGTGTCTGTGTATATATGTTTCTGTGTATATATGTGTCTGTGCATGTGTATGTGTCTCTATGTGTCTGTGTATATATATATGTGTGTGTGTGTGTAGGGGGGGGGGGGGTAAACTGCCTAATCTGGGGGACAACTATGCTCCTAATCTGGGGGACAACTATGCTCCTAATCTGGGGGACAACTATGCTGCCTAATCTGTGGGACAACTATGCTGCCTAATCTGGGGGACAACTATGCTGCCTAATCTGGGGGACAACTATGCTCCTAATCTGGGGGACAACTATGCTGCCTAATCTGGGGGACAACTATGCTGCCTAATCTGGGGGACAACTATGCTGCCTAATCTGGGGGACAACTATGCTCCTAATCTGGGGGACAACTATGCTCCTAATCTGGGGGACAACTATGCTGCCTAATCTGGGGGACAACTATGCTGCCTAATCTGGGGGACAACTATGCTGCCTAATCTGGGGGACAACTATGCTGGATAATCTGGGGGACAACTATGCTGCCTAATCTGGGGGACATCTATGCTGCCTAATCTGGGGGACATCTATGCTGCCTAATCTGGGGGACAACTATGCTCCTAATCTGGGGGACAACTATGCTCCTAATCTGGGGGACAACTATGCTGCCTGATCTGGGGGACAACTACCCGGCCCTCCACAATATTTTTAGTTTCTCATGTGGCCCCATGGGATGAATAATTGCCCACCCCATTCCTCCTCAACCCCTGGACATTCCTTAACCTGGAGCCGCCCGGGGAAAGGAGAAAGTGAAGACAAGAGACTGGTAAGACCTCTCTGCAAAATTGTGTATTTAATGCAGTGTTTCCCAACCAGGGTGCCTCCAGCTGTTGCAAAACTATTACTCCCAGCATGCCCAGACAGCCTTTGGCTGTCCGGGCATGCTGGGAGTTGTAGTTTTGCAATAGCTGGAGGCACCCTGGTTGGGAAACACTGATTTAATGTTTTAATGTGTGAAACTATCTGCTGCGCTCTGTATCTAATCCTGTCATGTGCGATACTGTCTTCTGAGCCTGTGTATCTAATCCTGTCATGTGGGATATGAGCCTGTGTATCTAATCCTGTCATGTGCGATACTGTCTGCTGAGCATGTGTATCTAATCCTGTCATGTGTGATACTGTGAGCTGAGCCTGTATATCCAAATCTGTCATGTGGGATATGAGCCTGTGTATCTAATCCTGTCATGTGCGATACTGTCTGCTGAGCCTGTGTATCTAATCCTGTCATGTGTGATACTGTGAGCTGAGCCTGTATATCCAAATCTGTCATGTGGGATATGAGCCTGTGTTTCTAATCCTGTCATGTGCGATACTGTCTGCTGAGCCTGTGTATCTAATCCTGTCATGTGTGATACTGTCTGCTGATCCTGTATATCCACATCTGTCATGTGGGATACTATCTGCTGAGCCTGTGCATCTAAATCTGTCATGTGTGATACTGTCTGCTGAGCCTGTGCATCTAAATCTGTCATGTGTGATACTGTCTGATTAGCCTGTTTATCTGACGTTGCGCAGGGGGACGTCACTCGTCATCACAGAGAGCCAGCGTTGCTGTCGCGCACCACCACTACCGCCGCTGCTGGCATAAATAGGGTTTTGGTAGGTATTCTCTAAATGTAATTTTTTTTGTGCGATATAGGAAAATTCCCCCCACATATATATTGTATCCCTCCAATCCCCCGTGCCATTTCTTAAACCCCTGATCCCTCAGCCCCTATGCAATCTGGCCCCTCCCCTTTTGTAGCTCCACCCCCACATAGCCACACCCATGACCGGTATTTTTCTGAGGGAAAGGTGGCAACCCTAGCCGCCCGGCACCCGCAATAAATATGATAACAGAAAAAGAGGGCCGGCCCTGCTTCTTACTTACGGCCCTGGGTCACTGCAGGCCGCTGCAGCACTGTTTTCTTTTTATAAATAGTTAGCCTCCGGCCCTTTAAGGTGAGTGCAGGGGCCGTGGCCGCAATGCCTCTCTGGGAAGAGAGCAGAGGGAAGCTCCTCCCCCTCCCCCCCACACTGTGCAGGCCTGCAGCCCTATTGGAGCAGGCAGGTTCTTTGCTTCCTGTTCCATTGCTGACTACATCACCCGCCTGCGCTGAAGGGGAACAGGAAGACTTCCCCTGCCCACCGCTGTGGCCCCCCATACAACAGGTAATTTTCTGGGAGGAAAAGGTTGAGGGGCAAATTGCTGTTTGGGGGGTCAGTGGGAGTTAAATGGGCAATTTCTTAATGTTTCCTGACCAGGGTGCCTCCAGCAGTTTTAAAAATACAACTCCCAGCATGCCTTTGGCTGTCCAGACATGCTGGGAGTTGTAGTTTTGCAACACTTTATCTATCTCCTATCTATCTATCTATCTATCTAATTTCTATCTTATATCTCAGTGTTTGCTGACCATGGTGCCTCCAGCTGTTGCAAAACTATAACTCCCAGCATGCCTTTGGCTGCCCAGACATGCTGGGAGTTGTAGTTTTGCAACACTTTATCTATCTATCTCCTATCTATCTCATATCTATCTATCTCATATCTATCAATTTCTCATATCTATCTATCTATCTCCTATCTATCTCCTATCTATCTATCTCAGTGTTTGCTGACCATGGTGCCTCCAGCTGTTGCAAAACTATAACTCCCAGCATGCCTTTGGCTGTCCAGACATGCTGGGAGTTGTAGTTTTGCAACACTTTATCTATCTATCTCCTATCTATCTCTATCTATCTATCTATCTATCTCATATATATCTATATATATATCTATCTCATATCTATCAATTTCTCATATCTATCTATCTCCTATCTATCTATCTATCTATCTCAGTGTTTGCTGACCATGGTGCCCTCCAGCTGTTGCAAAACTATAACTCCCAGCATGCGTTTGGCTTCCCAGGCATTCTGAAAGTTATAGTTTAGCAACAGCTGGAGGCACCCGGGTTAGGAAACACTGATCTATCTATGTATCTAATATCTATATTATATCTGTGTTTCCAATATACCATTGTACCTAGTATACCAGTGTACCCACAGTGATAGTGTACCCAATATACCAGTGTACCCATATACCAGTGTACCCCAATATACCAGTGTACCCAGTGATACAGTGTACCCAATATACCAGTGTACCCAATATACCAGTGTACCCAATATACCCAGTGTAGCCCAGTGATACAGTGTACCCAATATACAGTGTACCCAATATACCAGTGTACCCAATATACCAGTGTACTCAGTGATATAGTGTACCCAATATACCAATGTACCCAATATACCAGTGTACCCAGTGATAGTGTTCCCAATATACCAGTATACCCAATATACCAGTGTACTCAGTGATATAGTGTACCCAATATACCAGTGTACCCAGTGATACAGTGTACCCAATATACCAGTGTACCCAGTGATACAGTGTACCCAATATACCAGTGTACCCAATATACCAGTGTACCCAGTGATACAGTGTACCCAATATACCAGTGTACCCAGTGATACAGTGTACCCAATATACCAGTGTACCCAATATACCAGTGTACCCAGTGATACAGTGTACCCAATATACCAGTGTACCCAGTAATACAATGTACCCAATATACCAGTGTACCCAGTGATAGTGTTCCCAATATACCAGTATACCCAATATACCAGTGTACTCAGTGATATAGTGTACCCAATATACCAGTGTACCCAGTGATACAGTGTACCCAATATACCAGTGTACCCAGTGATACAGTGTACCCAATATACCAGTGTACCCAATATACCAGTGTACCCAGTGATACAGTGTACCCAATATACCAGTGTACCCAGTAATACAATGTACCCAATATACCAGTGTACCCAATATACCAGTGTACCCAGTGATACAGTGTACCCAATATACCAGTGTACCCAGTAATACAATGTACCCAATATACCAGTGTACCCAATATACCAGTGTACCCAGTGATACAGTGTACTCTCCCCAGGGCACTGGCTGCTCTTCTGCCCCACATAGTGGATAGTCCTGATGGGCAGGGGCATATACTGTCACTGGGGTCCGGGTATATATACTGTCACTGGGGTCCGGGTATATATACTGTCACTGGGGTCCGGGTATATATACTGTCACTGGGGTCCGGGTATATATACTGTCACTGAGGTCCGGGTATATATACTGTCACTGAGGTCCGGGTATATATACTGTCACTGGGGTCCGGGTATATATACTGTCACTGGGGTCCGGGTATATATACTGTCACTGGGGTCCGGGCATATACTGTCACTGGGGTCCGGGCATATACTGTCACTGGGGTCCGGGTATATACTGTCACTGGGGTCCGGGTATATACTGTCACTGGGGTCCGGGTATATACTGTCACTGGGGTCCGGGCATATACTGTCACTGGGGTCCGGGTATATACTGTCACTGGGGTCCGGGTATATACTGTCACTGGGGTCCGGGCATATTCCTCTTTCCTTCCTCATTAAACTAAAGGGCTCTTGTTTTTCTTGTCCTGTGTTTTCAAATATTTTTTTTTTATAGATAATGTGGAAGTTAGTAGGCAGAGGGGGGGGGGGGGGGGGGGAGGCCTTGAGTTGTGTAAGGGGCCCCAACATTTCTGATAGCAGCCCTGGTCTTGTATATAATCACTTATATGGTATACAGATCCTGTGTACAGCTGGTAACTTTCGCTATATGGGCACTGTGGGAATACTGGTCTGTGTATAGTGGTTTTATTCAGTACAGTATGGCGGTATTATGAAGTTATTGTGTGATGTATATATTTCCTCCTTGTATTCTGGTATTCTTGGTCATGGAAAATTATCTTACCTATGTTAACTTGTTATATATTTTCTTTTCTTTTATTTTGTGTGTAGGTTGGGGCATTAGGAGGCATTTGGGTTGGATAGGGGAATGGCAGAGATGTGGCCATGGGTGGAGCCTCACAGGGGGCCCTTGCTTATTTGGTCCGAGGGCCCTGAGTGTTGTCAGTCGGCCCTGCCTGGGTGGTCACATGGGCTGGGTAACCTCCTGACCAGTGGGACTCACGTCACGGTATTGTAGGACTCTCCTCCCCCCTGTCAGAAAGAGGATGGTATGTGCTGCTTTCCTGCCTGGCCCACGCCCGTCAAAATTTTTTACTGTGTGACAGCGGCTGAGGTCCCACCGGCGGTCCTTGTTCTCTGCTTCTGAAGTCCCCCAAAAAGGTACCACCACCAGTCATGAACTGACTTGCAATTCAGGTACATAGAAAAGCTAGGTGACAATTTCTCTCCTAGCTTTTTCCATGCTCCTGAATGGCATGCCTGCCTATAAAAGCTCCGTTTTTATAGGCAGACATGCCATTCAGGAGCATGGAAAACTAGGTGAGAAATTGTCACCTAGCTTTTCTGTGTACCTGAATGGCAATGGTGCTTATCATAGCTCAGCTATTATAGATAGATTTACCTATAACCTTTCTGTCATATCTGTCTATTCTATGGTAAGCAGATATGCCATTCAGGAGCCCAGAAAAGCTAGGTGACAATTTCTCACCTAGCTTTTTCATTCTCCTGAATGGCATATCTGCTTATAATAGCTCAGCTATTTTAGACAGATTTGACTAAATGCTATAGGTAAATCCTATAATAACTGAGCTATTATAAGCAGATATGCCATTCAGAAGCATGAAAAATCTAAGCGAGAAATTGTCACCCAGCTTTTCTGTGCTCCTTAGTGCCATTTCTGCTTATATTTTAAGCTAATATAGACAGATTTGCCTATAATTAATAGTAGGTTATCCTTATAGGCTATAAGCAGCAATGGCATTCAGGAGCACAGAAAAGCTAGGTGATAAGTTCTCACCTAGCTTTTTTATGCTCCTGAATGGCATATCTACTTATAATAGCACAGCTATTATAGATAGATTGGCCTAGAAGTTATAGACAGGTGTGCTTGACCCCTTCCTGCGAAAAAAAAAGTAATAATAAAATTTAATTAACCCTTTCCCTAATAAAAGTTGAATGACCTCCCTTTTCAAATTTTTCAAAGAAACATTTTTTATCCAAAAAAAAAAAAAAAAAGTGATATCGCTGCTTATAATGTTGAGTAATCTGCATGGTCAATGGCCCAATTTGGGTATTGTTGTAATCGTATGGACCTACAAAATAAAGCTAATGGGAGAGACTTATCAAAACCTGTGTAGAGTAATGGTGCAGGTGCCCATAGCAAACCAATCAGATTGCTTCTTTCATTTTTAAAAAGTCTCTGAAAAATGCGATCTGATTGGTTGCTATGGGCAACTGCACCACTCTTCCTCACAGGTTTTGATAAATCTCCCCCCAATGTGGGACTGTTTGCAAAAAGTGCACTGTGTAGAAAGACCTCAAAATTGCATTTTTATTCAAGTTTGTCCACAAATATTTGTTTGTCTGTCATTGCAAAGTATAATTGGTGACGCAAAAAAAACAAGCCCTTATATGAGTCTGTAGGTAGAAAAATAAGAGTTATGTCTAGAGATGAGCGAATCGGAGCTGACGATCCAGAATTCATTATGAATTTCAGAAAATATACGATTCGCAACGAATGTGAATATCGCTGCGATTCTATTGCGCAAATCGCTTCATTAAACTCCATTTACTGCGGTGCAGGCTCCAGGGCATCGAAAATGGCCGATCCACATGTCAGTATATGGGGCAAGGAATGCTGGGAAGGCGGGAAGGGAGGTAGACATGATGACCCTGAATCACATGCAGGATGTAGCCAGTCACCCCTGTGATGTCACAGCCCTATATAATCGGCAGCCATCTTGCGGACAGTCACTTCATTATATTACACTGCAGAAGGATCATAGGACGCAGAGCCTGTGTGTGTTACAGCAGAGAAAAGCGCAGTCCAGCAGCGTTTAACATCCTCCTAGTAACATCAGATAAAAGAAGCGATCTGATTGGTTCCTGTGGGCAGCTCAGCAACCAGCATATTCATATATCCTGGTAATTTAATGTGCATAATGTGACGGATGCGCTTTATTTTTGTTAAACAAAATTTCTTTGTGTTGCTTTTTCATTTTATATATTTCGATAAAAAAGGCCCATGAAAAATCTTCAGCACCAGGGCCCATGATCCTCTTAATCCGGCCCTGGCATGTGTCAGTGTTATACAGCATTTGTGTTTGTGTTATACAGCATTTGTGTTTGTGTTATACAGCATGTGTGTCAGTGTTATACAGCATGTGTGGTCAGTGGTTATACAGCATGTGTGTCAGTGTTATACAGTATGTGTGCCAGTGTTATACAGCATGTGTGTCAGTGTTATACAGTATGTGTGCCAGTGTTATACAGCATGTGTGTCAGTGTTATACAGCATGTGTCAGTGTTATACAGCATGTGTGTCAGTGTTATACAGCATGTGTGTCAGTGTTATACAGCATGTGTCAGTGTTATACAGCATGTGTGTCAGTGTTATACAGCATGTGTGTCAGTGTTATACAGCATGTGTGTCAGTGTTATACAGCATGTGTGTCAGTGTTATACAGCATTGTGTTTGTGTTATACAGCATGTGTGCAGTGTTATACAGCATGTGTGTCAGTGTTATACAGTATGTGTGCCAGTGTTATACAGCATGTGTGTCAGTGTTTATACAGCATGTGTGTCAGTGTTATACAGCATGTGTGTCAGTGTTATACAGCATGTGTCAGTGTTATACAGCATGTGTGTCAGTGTTATACAGCATGTGTCAGTGTTATACAGCATGTGTGTCAGTGTTATACAGCATGTGTGTCAGTGTTATACAGCATGTGTGTCAGTGTTATACAGCATGTGTGTCAGTGTTATACAGTATGTGTGCCAGTGTTATACAGCATGTGTGTCAGTGTTATACAGCATGTGTCAGTGTTATACAGCATGTGTGTCAGTGTTATACAGCATGTGTCAGTGTTATACAGCATGTGTGTCAGTGTTATACAGCATTTGTGTTTGTGTTATACAGCATGTGTGTCAGTGTTATACAGCATGTGTGTCAGTGTTATACAGTATGTGTGCCAGTGTTATACAGCATGTGTGTCAGTGTTATACAGCATGTGTCAGTGTTATACAGCATGTGTGTCAGTGTTATACAGCATGTGTCAGTGTTATACAGCATGTGTGTCAGTGTTATACAGCATGTGTGTCAGTGTTATACAGCATTGTCAGTTTTTGTCAGTGTTATACAGCATGTGTGTCAGTGTTATACAGCATGTGTGTCAGTGTTATACAGCATGTGTGTCAGTGTTATACAGCATGTGTGTCAGTGTTATACAGCATGTGTGTCAGTGTTATACAGCATGTGTGTCAGTGTTATACAGCATGTGTGTCAGTGTTATACAGCATGTGTGTCAGTGTTATACAGCTTGTGTGTCAGTGTTATACAGCATGTGTGTCAGTGTTATACAGCATGTGTCAGTGTTATACAGCATGTGTGTCAGTGTTATACAGCATGTGTGTCAGTGTTATACAGCATGTGTGTCAGTGTTATACAGCATTTGTGTTTGTGTTATACAGCATTTGTGTTTGTGTTATACAGCATTTGTGTTTGTGTTATACAGCATGTGTGTCAGTGTTATACAGCATGTGTGTCAGTGTTATACAGCATTTGTGTTTGTGTTATACAGCATTTGTGTTTGTGTTATACAGCATGTGTGTCAGTGTTATACAGCATGTGTGTCAGTGTTATACAGCATGTGTGTCAGTGTTATACAGTATGTGTGTCAGTGTTATACAGCATGTGTGTCAGTGTTATACAGCATGTGTGTCAGTGTTATACAGCATGTGTCAGTGTTATACAGCATGTGTGTCAGTGTTATACAGCATGTGTCAGTGTTATACAGCATGTGTGTCAGTGTTATACAGCATGTGTGTCAGTGTTATACAGCATGTGTGTCAGTGTTATACAGCATTTGTGTTTGTGTTATACAGCATGTGTGTCAGTGTTATACAGCATTTGTGTTTGTGTTATACAGCATTTGTGTTTGTGTTATACAGCATTTGTGTTTGTGTTATACAGCATGTGTGTCAGTGTTATACAGCATTTGTGTTTGTGTTATACAGCATTTGTGTTTGTGTTATACAGCATTTGTGTCAGTGTTATACAGCATTTGTGTTTGTGTTATACAGCATTTGTGTCAGTGTTATACAGCATGTGTGTCAGTGTTATACAGCATGTGTGTCAGTGTTATACAGCATGTGTGTCAGTGTTATACAGCATGTGTGTCAGTGTTATACAGCATGTGTGTCAGTGTTATACAGCATGTGTGTCAGTGTTATACAGCATTTGTGTTTGTGTTATACAGCATTTGTGTCAGTGTTATACAGCATTTGTGTCAGTGTTATACAGCATGTGTGTCAGTGTTATACAGCATGTGTGTCAGTGTTATACAGCATGTGTGTCAGTGTTATACAGCATTTGTGTTTGTGTTATACAGCATTTGTGTTTGTGTTATACAGCATTTGTGTTTGTGTTATACAGCATTTGTGTCAGTGTTATACAGCATGTGTGTCAGTGTTATACAGCATGTGTGTCAGTGTTATACAGCATGTGTGTCAGTGTTATACAGCATGTGTGTCAGTGTTATACAGCATGTGTGTCAGTGTTATACAGCATGTGTGTCAGTGTTATACAGCATGTGTGTCAGTGTTATACAGCATGTGTGTCAGTGTTATACAGCATGTGTGTCAGTGTTATACAGCTTGTGTGTCAGTGTTATACAGCATGTGTGTCAGTGTTATACAGCATGTGTCAGTGTTATACAGCATGTGTCAGTGTTATACAGCATGTGTGTCAGTGTTATACAGTATGTGTGTCAGTGTTATACAGCATGTGTGTCAGTGTTATACAGCATTTGTGTTTGTGTTATACAGCATGTGTGTCAGTGTTATACAGCATGTGTGTCAGTGTTATACAGCTTGTGTGTCAGTGTTATACAGCATGTGTGTCAGTGTTATACAGCATGTGTCAGTGTTATACAGCATGTGTCAGTGTTATACAGCATGTGTGTCAGTGTTATACAGCATGTGTGTCAGTGTTATACAGCATGTGTGTCAGTGTTATACAGTATGTGTCAGTGTTATACAGCAGGTGTGTCAGTGTTATACAGCATGTGTGTCAGTGTTATACAGCATGTGTGTCAGTGTTATACAGCATGTGTGTCAGTGTTATACAGCATTTGTGTTTGTGTTATACAGCATTTGTGTTTGTGTTATACAGCATTTGTATTTGTGTTATACAGCATGTGTGTCAGTGTTATACAGCATGTGTGTCAGTGTTATACAGCATGTGTCAGTGTTATACAGCATGTGTCAGTGTTATACAGCATGTGTCAGTGTTATACAGCAGGTGTGTCAGTGTTATACAGCATGTGTGTCAGTGTTATACAGCATGTGTGTCAGTGTTATACAGCATGTGTGTCAGTGTTATACAGCATGTGTGTCAGTGTTATACAGCATGTGTGTCAGTGTTATACAGCATGTGTGTCAGTGTTATACAGCATGTGTGTCAGTGTTATACAGCATGTGTGTCAGTGTTATACAGCATGTGTGTCAGTGTTATACAGCTTGTGTGTCAGTGTTATACAGCATGTGTGTCAGTGTTATACAGCATGTGTCAGTGTTATACAGCATGTGTCAGTGTTATACAGCATGTGTGTCAGTGTTATACAGCATGTGTGTCAGTGTTATACAGCATGTGTGTCAGTGTTATACAGTATGTGTCAGTGTTATACAGCAGGTGTGTCAGTGTTATACAGCATGTGTGTCAGTGTTATACAGCATGTGTGTCAGTGTTATACAGCATGTGTGTCAGTGTTATACAGCATGTGTGTCAGTGTTATACAGCATGTGTGTCAGTGTTATACAGCATTTGTGTCAGTGTTATACAGCATTTGTGTTTGTGTTATACAGCATTTGTGTCAGTGTTATACAGCATTTGTGTCAGTGTTATACAGCATGTGTGTCAGTGTTATACAGCATGTGTGTCAGTGTTATACAGCATGTGTGTCAGTGTTATACAGCATTTGTGTTTGTGTTATACAGCATTTGTGTTTGTGTTATACAGCATTTGTGTTTGTGTTATACAGCATTTGTGTCAGTGTTATACAGCATGTGTGTCAGTGTTATACAGCATGTGTGTCAGTGTTATACAGCATGTGTGTCAGTGTTATACAGCATGTGTGTCAGTGTTATACAGCATGTGTGTCAGTGTTATACAGCATGTGTGTCAGTGTTATACAGCATGTGTGTCAGTGTTATACAGCATGTGTGTCAGTGTTATACAGCTTGTGTGTCAGTGTTATACAGCATGTGTGTCAGTGTTATACAGCATGTGTCAGTGTTATACAGCATGTGTCAGTGTTATACAGCATGTGTGTCAGTGTTATACAGCATGTGTGTCAGTGTTATACAGCATGTGTGTCAGTGTTATACAGTATGTGTCAGTGTTATACAGCAGGTGTGTCAGTGTTATACAGCATGTGTGTCAGTGTTATACAGCATGTGTGTCAGTGTTATACAGCATGTGTGTCAGTGTTATACAGCATTTGTGTTTGTGTTATACAGCATTTGTGTTTGTGTTATACAGCATTTGTATTTGTGTTATACAGCAAGAAAGCCCTGGAGGGGACAGAATGGGAACGGAGGGGCCCCATGACAGGGGTATTATGCGGGAAGGTAAGGGTTAAATGTGAGGAGTTTAGAGGAGGGAGCTAGGGAAGCGCGGGCTTTTAGTGAGGGTGTAGGGAGGAGTTAAGGAGGGTATATAGGTGAGGGCATTGATACGGGGGTCACAATCTGCGTGGCTGAAGAAGTGTCCCTACCTGTGCCATGGCAGACATGGAAGCGATTCTGCGGCGCGTGCGGGATGAGGTCCTCCGGTGCGGCTCCCAGTGGCTGGAGGACGCGCTCCCATCCCTCACCGCCTCTCCGGTGCTTTCGGCGGGGGAGTCCGGGCCCCGTTCTAGCGGTCGGCGCTCTCGCCCGCCGGAGCGCCTGTCACCTGCAGCTTCCCCTGTTCCCAGGCGCCGACGGGTGAGTCCTTCTCCGGCCGCTTCCTGCCGTGGGTCCGGAGCGTCGGGCGGGGGGCGGTCCGGTCAGGCACCCCTCGGTCGGCCTGTTGTGAGGAGCGGTGCGGGGCGTGCTGTCGGCGCGCCCCTGGGCTTCAGTGAGGGACCGGTGCGTGGTGCGGCCCGCTCTGGAGGGCGGGCCCGGCGGAGATCCGGAGCTGCTGTTTCCTCTGCCCCTCAGTCGGGGGGGCAGTCTCCTGCAGGCCTGGTTGCTACCCGGGCCGTGATTCATGGTGCGCCCTCTGCTTCCTCTTCCAGGGGGAGCAGGAGGGCTGGTTCTGCAGTGTCCCCTGCTGCTGCTGCCGGCAGGGGGGCGGTGCTTATGGGAGGAGACGAGATCGAGGCTGCTCTCAGTGAGGTCAGTGAAGATGATCTGCTGCTGCTGGCTGGAGATTCTACAGAGACCCTGGACCCGCTGTCTTGTCCCCTGCTCCCCTCCGGGGTTGTAGCAGGTGTTGGCGTCAGCGGGGTCCGGTCGCCGCCACTGTCCGTCCAAGCCGCTGGTGGGGCGAATTCTGCTGCTGCGGAGTCGTCGGACGGGGTCCCCCCGGTCCTTTCCTTGGAAGATGTGTCTGTCGCCCGTGATGTCCGGAGTCGCCCTTCTTCTGGAGTTACGGCCGCTGGTTCCGAGCCGGTGAGGTCGGGTGAGTCTACCACTGTCTCCAGTCTGGGGGGTTTTGGGGGGGGGGGGGGTGGGCGATTTACAATTGTTTTTTAATGGCTTGCATGCTTTACTGCGGGGGAGTGGTCTGGGGGCGGGGGGGTCCCAGGTGTCTCCCGTACCTGTTTGGGGGGCTGGGGGGGTGCAGCTGGCCGGGGGGGGTGCTGGGGTGTCAGGACCGGTTGGGGGGACTGGGTCGGGCTCGTCGGTGGGGGCCCCTGTGGTGGCGGCGTCGGGCTCTGGGGGAGGTGTTCGACTAGCGGATGCGGCTAGGGGGGAGATTTATGTTTGTTTTGAGGGCCCATTGGGCGCTCATCTCAAGGCGGAAGTCCGGGATAAAATTTGGAAGCGGGAGTATGTCGACATTTTTTCGCTCCTGCCGCTGGATAAGTTCAACTTGGACAGGGTCCGGCCGGACGAGTCTAAGCGGTTGGAAAAGGTGGAGGAGGAAGAGCGTCGGCGGTATCGGCTGATACCGCGGACGTTCTCTAATTGGCTTCAGGCCTTCGCCATTTTGGCTAGCGTGGTGGGTGAGAAGGCGCCAGAGTCCTGCTCCGGTCTCTTCTGCTACATGGATGCGGTGGGGGAGGCGTATCGGATTTATGGGGGCTCGGCGTGGCTTCGGTACGACGAGCAGTTCCGACAACGCATGGCGGTGCGTCCGGATCTGCGTTGGGAGCATAAGGATATAGGTTTGTGGATGCGGCTGATGGCGGCTCCTCGTAGCGGGACCGGGCCGCAGTCCTTTCGGGACGGTGTCGGGGGTTCGGGTTTGGGGTCAGGGCGGTCAGGGGGGGCCGGGCGTGGGGTTTGTTGGCAGTTCAACGAAGGGAGCTGCAAGTTCGGGGCGGATTGCCGGTTCAAGCATGAATGTTCCGGTTGCGGGGGTGGGGGACACGGTTTGTCACGCTGTTTCCGGCGGGGGAAGGTTAAGCCGGGAGAGGCTGACCAGAAGAGGGGTGACGCCGGTGCGGGTGGAAAGGATGTTGCCTTTCCTCGCGCTTTACCCAAATAGGGAGGCGGCGGAGCTGTTGCGTTTGGGTTTCGCGGAGGGTTTTCGGATCCCCTTTTCTGGGTCGGCGGGTTCAGGGGGGCAGGTGCGGAATTTGGTTTCGGCACGGGCCCGTCCGGAGCTGGTAGAAGAAAAACTTTTGCGCGAGGTGGAGCTGGGGAGGATGGCTGGTCCTTTTGCTGGCTCTCCTATTGAGGGTTTGCGGGTGTCGCCTTTGGGCCTAGTGCCCAAAAAAGAGCCCGGCAAGTTTCGCCTCATTCACCATCTCTCACACCCTGAAGGGGGATCGGTGAATGACGGCATTGACCCGGTTTTGTGTGCGGTGTCGTACACTTCTTTCGACGCTGCGTTGGTGTGGGTGCGGCGTTTTGGGCAGGGGGCTTTGTTGGCGAAAACGGACATAGAGGCAGCTTTTCGCCTGCTGCCTGTTCATCCTGACAGTTTTTACTTGTTGGGTTGCTGCTTAGGTGATAGTTTTTTCGTTGACCTTTGTTTGCCCATGGGTTGTTCTATCTCGTGTGCATTTTTTGAAAAGTTTAGTTCGTTTTTAGAATGGGTGGTGCGGCGGGAGTCCCAGTTGGACTCGGTGTTGCACTACTTGGATGATTTTCTTTTTTTGGGTCCGGCCGGGTCTCGGGTTTGTGCGGTGCTGTTGCAGGAGATGGAGCGGGTCGCAACGTGGTTTGGCGTCCCGTTGGCGCCGGACAAGACGGAGGGCCCGTCTACGGCGGTTAAGTTTCTGGGGATCGTTATTGATACCGTGGCGATGGAGTGTCGGTTGCCGGATGAGAAGCTGAGTGAGCTGAGGGAGGAGGTCAATAGGGCATGCAGGGTTAAGAAATTGCAATTGCGGGAGGTCCAGTCACTACTGGGTCGTCTCAATTTCGCCTGCAGGATCATGCCTATGGGGAGGGTTTTTTGCCGGCGGCTTGCGGCGGCTACCGCGGGGGTTTCGCGGCCTACCCACTATGTCAGGTTGTCGGCGGACTTGAGGGCGGATTTGCGGGTTTGGCAGGATTTTTTGGGCAGGTACAACGGTCGGTCAGTGGTGATGGGTTGCCCGGTTTCTAATTGGGATTTGGAGTTGTTTACCGACGCGGCGGGCGGTTGTGGTTTTGGGGCCTATTTGCAGGGTCAATGGTGTGTGGGTCAGTGGCCGGAGGTCTGGCGGGTGGCGGGTTTGACGCGGAACTTGGCTTTGCTTGAATTGTTTCCGATTGTGGTGGCGCTGGAGGTGTGGGGGGACTTGTTTCGCAATAGAAGGGTCTGCTTTCATTGCGATAACATGGGGGTGGTACAGGCTATCAATAATCAGACGGCGAATTCTCCGCCGGTTGTTACGCTACTGCGTCACCTGGTGTTGCGGGGCTTGGAGCTTAATTCGCATGTTGTCGCTTTGCATGTGCCGGGGGTGGTTAACTCAGTCGCTGATGCTCTCTCTCGTTTGCAGTGGGACCGATTTCGGGAGTTGGCACCGGAGGCCGAGGAGCGGGGGATCCCTTGTCCGGAGTGGCTGTGGAGGCTGGTTTAGCTGTGGCGATGGGCCTTGTGGGACGGTCTGTGACCAGGTCAACGTGGGAGTCTTATAGTCGGTGGTGGGCAGATTGGGAGTTATTGCTTCGGCAGCTTTCCATTACGGGCGCCCCTTCGGAATGGGAGGCGGCTCTTTTATTTTATGTGGGCAGGGCTTTTTGTGAGCGGGTGTCCCCGTCGGGTCTGGGTCGCCGGATGGCGGCTTTGGCCTTTTGGTTCAAGGTCCGGGGAGTGCCGGATGGGACGAAGTCTTTTTTGGTGCGGCAGGCGGTGCGGGGGTTTCGTAAGGGGGCTAGTTCTAGGGATTTGCGCAAACCGGTGACATTTTCGTTGTTGTTGCGCTTGGGTTCTTTATTGGCTGGGGTGTGTTTTTCGGTATATGAGCTATGTTTGTTCCGTTTGGCTTTTGCGTTGGCGTTTTTTGGGGCTTTTCGTATATCGGAGTTGGTGTCGCCTAGTCGTTGTCGGGCCGGGGGGCTTCTTTTTTCGGATGTGGTTTTGGTGGAGGGGGTTTTGCAGTGCTGTGTTCGGCGGTCGAAGACGGATCAGTTGGGTCGGGGGGCGGTGGTGCGTTTGGCGCGCCTGGGGAGTTCGGAGATGTGCCCGGTGGCTTGTTACTCCGCGTTTTTGGCTTTGCGGGTGGGGATTGTGGGTCCGTTGCTGGTCCATGCTGACGGGGGTTTTCTGTCTCGTTTTCAGTTTGTGGGGGTTTTCCGTAAGTGTTTGCGCGCGGGGGGATTCGTGGCAGAGGACTACAGTTCTCATTCCTTCCGGATAGGTGCGGCGACCGAGGCGTCTCGGTGGGGCCTGGGACCGGAAATGGTTAAGCAGATTGGGAGGTGGGAATCGGAGAGGTATAGGCTGTACGTTCGTCCTCATTTGTTGTGATGTGCGTGTGTTTGCGAGTGTGGGTTGTACTGTATTCTTTTCTTTTGTCGTTTCAGGTGGAGCGGCTGGGCTTGTCTGGATTGTCGGCCATTCGTATGTGACGCGTGGGGCAGTGAGGGCAGGGGTTCGGCCGGCGGGCAGACAGTTGGGATTGGACGGTTCGGTGGCCCAGGTTCGCTGGTTGGGAAAGGGGGGCATGAGGTGGTCAGAACTGTTGTCCAGGGTCCAGTTCTTTGTTCAGCTGGACCGGTCCCCAGATATTTTGGTGGTCCATTTAGGTGGGAATGATTTGGGTGTGCGCAGGTCTCGGGATTTGATCAGGGACATTAAACTGGACCTGTTGCGTTTGTGGTCCTCTTTCCCGGATTTGGTCCTGGTGTGGTCCGAGATGGTTGCCAGGCAGAAGTGGAGGCAGGCTCGGTCGGTGGTAGCAATTAACAAGGCGAGGATTAAGGTGAATAAGGCGGTGAGTAAGTTCGTGGCCAGGAATGGTGGTTTGGTGGCACGACACCGGGATTTGGAGGAAGGGGGTGCGGATTTTGTGGCCTCGGATGGTATTCATCTTAATGGGATGGGTATGGATTTGTGGCTTCTTGAGTTGAAGGAGACAGTGGAGAGGGCATTGAGGCTGTGGAGGAACGGGGACAAGTAAGGGGTCACTTGTCCCCGTTGTGGCGGGGTCAGGAGAGGAATCTGGGGAGGCACCAGTGGATGGGCATGGTATGTTGGATGGTGTGGAGGTGGGCTGGGAGCGGTTCCCAGCCAGAAGGTGGAATTCGGGTTGGTGGGCTTCACAAAATGGTGCTCCTGTGCAGGTGAGCTACGGCTAGGAGCAAGTGAAGATCCCATCACCTGTGGTCTGGTAACGGTGCCCCTCAGGTTCTTCTCCTGCGCTAATAGACATCCTAATGTTAGGACAGGTTATATTGTTATGTATGACGTTCATACATCGGTTTACAATGTTGTAATTGATTATTTATGTTATTTAATAAATGGGCTGCTGTGGCCTTTGTTTAACCAACACATGTCTTATGTCATTTATGGGAGGGAATAAGCTAAAATTAAGTTAAAGGTGTTAAATGATAGATGATCTGGTGGGGGTCTTAGCAGCTATAATATCCCCTAGTCAAGAAAGCCCTGGAGGGGACAGAATGGGAACGGAGGGGCCCCATGACAGGGGTATTATGCGGGAAGGTAAGGGTTAAATGTGAGGAGTTTAGAGGAGGGAGCTAGGGAAGCGCGGGCTTTTAGTGAGGGTGTAGGGAGGAGTTAAGGAGGGTATATAGGTGAGGGCATTGATACGGGGGTCACAATCTGCGTGGCTGAAGAAGTGTCCCGCCCGCCCGCCCTTAATTTTGTCACAGTGGCGGGGTCAGGAGAGGAATCTGGGGAGGCACCAGTGGATGGGCATGGTATGTTGGATGGTGTGGAGGTGGGCTGGGAGCGGTTCCCAGCCAGAAGGTGGAATTCGGGTTGGTGGGCTTCACAAAATGGTGCTCCTGTGCAGGTGAGCTACGGCTAGGAGCAAGTGAAGATCCCATCACCTGTGGTCTGGTAACGGTGCCCCTCAGGTTCTTCTCCTGCGCTAATAGACATCCTAATGTTAGGACAGGTTATATTGTTATGTATGACGTTCATACATCGGTTTACAATGTTGTAATTGATTATTTATGTTATTTAATAAATGGGCTGCTGTGGCCTTTGTTTAACCAACACATGTCTTATGTCATTTATGGGAGGGAATAAGCTAAAATTAAGTTAAAGGTGTTAAATGATAGATGATCTGGTGGGGGTCTTAGCAGCTATAATATCCCCTAGTCATGTGTGTCAGTGTTATACAGCATGTGTGTCAGTGTTATACAGCATGTGTCAGTGTTATACAGCATGTGTCAGTGTTATACAGCATGTGTCAGTGTTATACAGCAGGTGTGTCAGTGTTATACAGCATGTGTGTCAGTGTTATACAGCATGTGTGTCAGTGTTATACAGCATGTGTGTCAGTGTTATACAGCATGTGTGTCAGTGTTATACAGCATGTGTGTCAGTGTTATACAGCATGTGTGTCAGTGTTATACAGCATGTGTGTCAGTGTTATACAGCATGTGTGTCAGTGTTATACAGCTTGTGTGTCAGTGTTATACAGCATGTGTGTCAGTGTTATACAGCATGTGTCAGTGTTATACAGCATGTGTCAGTGTTATACAGCATGTGTGTCAGTGTTATACAGCATGTGTGTCAGTGTTATACAGCATGTGTGTCAGTGTTATACAGTATGTGTCAGTGTTATACAGCAGGTGTGTCAGTGTTATACAGCATGTGTGTCAGTGTTATACAGCATGTGTGTCAGTGTTATACAGCATGTGTGTCAGTGTTATACAGCATTTGTGTTTGTGTTATACAGCATTTGTGTTTGTGTTATACAGCATTTGTATTTGTGTTATACAGCATGTGTGTCAGTGTTATACAGCATGTGTGTCAGTGTTATACAGCATGTGTCAGTGTTATACAGCATGTGTCAGTGTTATACAGCATGTGTCAGTGTTATACAGCAGGTGTGTCAGTGTTATACAGCATGTGTGTCAGTGTTATACAGCATGTGTGTCAGTGTTATACAGCATGTGTGTCAGTGTTATACAGCATGTGTGTCAGTGTTATACAGCATTTGTGTTTGTGTTATACAGCATGTGTGTCAGTGTTATACAGCATTTGTGTTTGTGTTATACAGCATGTGTGTCAGTGTTATACAGCATTTGTGTTTGTGTTATACAGCATGTGTGTCAGTGTTATACAGCATTTGTGTTTGTGTTATACAGCATTTGTGTTTGTGTTATACAGCATTTGTGTTTGTGTTATACAGCATGTGTGTCAGTGTTATACAGCATTTGTGTTTGTGTTATACAGCATTTGTGTTTGTGTTATACAGCATTTGTGTCAGTGTTATACAGCATTTGTGTTTGTGTTATACAGCATTTGTGTCAGTGTTATACAGCATGTGTGTCAGTGTTATACAGCATGTGTCAGTGTTATACAGCATGTGTGTCAGTGTTATACAGCATGTGTGTCAGTGTTATACAGCATGTGTGTCAGTGTTATACAGCATGTGTGTCAGTGTTATACAGCATGTGTGTCAGTGTTATACAGCATGTGTGTCAGTGTTATACAGCATTTGTGTCAGTGTTATACAGCATTTGTGTTTGTGTTATACAGCATTTGTGTCAGTGTTATACAGCATGTGTGTCAGTGTTATACAGCATGTGTGTCAGTGTTATACAGCATGTGTGTCAGTGTTATACAGCATTTGTGTTTGTGTTATACAGCATTTGTGTTTGTGTTATACAGCATTTGTGTTTGTGTTATACAGCATTTGTGTCAGTGTTATACAGCATGTGTGTCAGTGTTATACAGCATGTGTGTCAGTGTTATACAGCATGTGTGTCAGTGTTATACAGCATGTGTGTCAGTGTTATACAGCATGTGTGTCAGTGTTATACAGCATGTGTGTCAGTGTTATACAGCATGTGTGTCAGTGTTATACAGCATGTGTGTCAGTGTTATACAGCATGTGTGTCAGTGTTATACAGCATGTGTGTCAGTGTTATACAGCTTGTGTGTCAGTGTTATACAGCATGTGTGTCAGTGTTATACAGCATGTGTCAGTGTTATACAGCATGTGTCAGTGTTATACAGCATGTGTGTCAGTGTTATACAGTATGTGTGTCAGTGTTATACAGCATGTGTGTCAGTGTTATACAGCATTTGTGTTTGTGTTATACAGCATGTGTGTCAGTGTTGTACAGCATTTGTGTTTGTGTTATACAGCATGTGTGTCAGTGTTACACAGCATTTGTGTTTGTGTTATACAGCATGTGTGTCAGTGTTACACAGCATTTGTGTTTGTGTTATATGGCATGCACACCTTTTTCTGAGGCTAATAATTTATGAACGAAATTCAAGAAACGCAGTAAAGACTGATACATATTAAGGCATTTAAAAGAAAGCCCCAGACTCACTGTGACATTGTTTCCTATATAACATTGTGAGTCGGCAGAATTGTTCATCCTAAACTCCCTGTTTCATGAACAGAATACAAACCTGAAATTAAGAGTGACAAACATGCAGGCTATGCAAAGAGAAATGTAACTTTCTGTACAATGAGTTAAATGGCGTCTACCAGCACTGCTCAGACAGTCGTACATGGAACCCAAAAACATACCGTGAGGACTGACATACATCCTCCTCATGTAATGTCTGCATTAGAAGCCAATGTTTGTAATTCTAGGTTTTTGGAAAGTTGGGTGACGGCACTGCAATTGTTACCCAATATGAGTCAAAAACAGAGAGACTAAAGGAATATTCTGTATATATGGTTTTCTCTGAAATTCCTGGTCTGAATAATGTGACAATTATCACTCATGTCCCTGATCTCTTTCTATACCACAATTGGTCACCAGATTTGGCCGCATGAAAATTAGCGCACATCTTAGTCATCTCTTTCTGTACCACTATTGCTCACCATACTTGTCGGCCATGTTTGAATGCGCAACATTCTGCAAACATAGTTTTCTCTAAAATTACTGATCAGAACCGTGCGAGAACTAGCACACATGTCCAGGATCAGCTTCTCTACCACCAGGGGTCACAGTAATCGTGTGCTATATCCCAGATCTGCAGCTTGGACACCTGTATTGCTGCTTGTAGCTATATTTATCTTTTATTTTTTGTAAAAATAAGAAAAGGAGGGCTTTTATGGAATTTTAAAACATGTTTTTATTTCACTATATTTAAGGCCCCATAGGGGACTTTTTTATATAATCTTTAGATTGCATTTTCCCCATATGAAGCGAGTGCAGTGCGTACGTCCTTGGTCCTTGAGTCTCCTACGGCAAGGGTCTACATGTCCGCTCAATGTTGTCTAGGGGTTAAGAGTTCCACGTTATTTGTTTATTTTTCTATAATGCCTGTACAGTGATCCCTCAACATACAATAGTTTGAACAAATAATGGTATTTTCTGGACCATTGTAACTTGAAACCAGACTTACCATACAATGCTACAGACAGTCCAGATCTGCAAAACGTGTCAATGGCTGGAAGAACCAACCAATCAGAATGGGCAAAACACCTGTATTACTGAAACGTATGCACTTAATTCCTGTCTGGTAGCGCCCCCTACAGTACAAGGAGCTATCACATGTTCTGTACTCTTTACCTGGGTTAGCTGCTCCTTTGGACACCAGGTGAGGGCGGCTCCATTTAACTTTTTTTAGGACACTGTGTACTGTACAGGACCCTGAAGAAGCTCCTGTCCTCTACATAGACAGTGATTACAGCTCCCAGCAGATCTTTCTTACTTTTATATGGAAGGATTTGTTTTATCTCTATTAGTTATCTACTTATTTTTCTTTAATCCTCACTTTTTCCTATTTTTGTATGACATTTTGGTGGCTTCAGAACCAATTACTAGGTCTTCATAGAGTTATGGTGTCAAGATACAATGGTCGTCCTGGAACCGATTAATATTGTAATTTGAGGGACCACTGTATAACCCAGACCACACTATAAAAAAAAAAATCGAGAACCTAAAATTCCAACCCCCAACCAGATCTATCGATTCGGATTCTTACCAACATTCCTAAATTATTTGAAGACCATACCAAAAAAATTCAGACACCATATCAGACCTTCTTTACTTACCAATGGTAGACCCTTGTATGACAATCTTAAGTGTACTTTAAAGTGTACAAAAAAACTAGCCTAGGGTACCCTGATCACACACCTTTTTAAGGTTTCTTCATACGCCCTTACATTCTAGAGATATGAGGGTTTACAGTTTGTCTGACAATCCAGGGAATGTCAGATGGGGTTGAACTTAACTTTAATGGGAGTGATGGGTGGGGTTTTACAGTCGGGGGTGTATATTAGGCATACAGGTCCCTCAATGTAAAACATACACACCTCTTGACTGTATATTCCCGCCCATCTCTCTTATTATTAATATTAAGTTTACGTCCATCTGACTCATTTCCTAATTGTCAGACAAACTATAAACCCTCATATCTCAGGAACGGAATAAAATATCAAGAAACTGTAAACAGTGATTTATCAGGGAGCCCTAAACTTTTCGCAGGTAAATCAATTGGGGGGAGGAGGGGGTTGGCCACAGTTCCTCTTTAAACTACCGTATTTTTCGTCCTATAGGACGCACTGGCGTATAAGACGCACCCAATTTATAGGTGCAAAATCTAAAAAAATAAAGATTTTGAACCCAATAGTGGTCTTCAACCTGCGGACCTCCAGATGTTGCAAAACTACAACTCCCAGCATGCCCGGACAGCCGTTGGCTGTCCGGGCATTCTGGGAGTTGTAGTTTTGCAACATCTGGAGGTCCGCAGATTGAAGACCACTGCATAGGAGGTAATACTCACGTGTCCCCGCGGCTCCGTCACCGCTGCCCTGGATGTCGCTCCATCGCTGTCGCCGTCGCTCCGGAACGTCTCTGCTGCTGGCCGGGTATCCTTGCTCTCCGTCGCTGCCATCACGTTGTTACGCACGCCGACGCACGTACGCGACGACGTGATGACGAGGAAGGAGAGCGCCGGCCATACAGGGGATCCCTGAACGGAGAAGACACCGAGGAGGCAGGTAAGGTCCCTCCCGGTGTCCTGTAAGCACTAACCCGGCTATTCAGTCGGGCTGTTCGGGACCGCCACGGTGAAATCGCGGCGGTCCCAAACAGCCTGACTGAACAGCCGGGTTAGTGTCACTTTCGCTTCAGACGCAGCGGTCAGCTTTGATCGCCGCGTCTGAAGGGTTAATACAGGGCATCACCGCGATCGGTGATGTCCTGTATTAGCCGCGGGTCCCGGCCGTTGATGGCCACAGGGACCGCCGCGATAGGGGTGTATTCGCCGTATAAGACACACCGACTTTTTCCCCCCAGTTTTGGGGAAGAAAAAGTGCGTCTTATACAGCGAAAAATACGGTATCAAGGTGAACATCTAAACAAAGCCCACATGCTCCCCTGTCAGTAGTTTTGTCTCTATTTAGGCGCAGCGCTGCACCTAAAGATATTTTATTTCCGCCTTTTCAATTTACACTTTTTTAAAAGAACGTACACACCAGCCGTTAAGGGTTGGTCTTGTGCAGTGGTAATGAATTTATCAACTGCGACTTTTGCAAAAAAGTTGCAAAACAAACCAAAAAGTCACAATTCTACACCAGCCCAGACCTAGCGTAGCTTTTTGGTGTATGTGAAGATTGAAATTTCTGAAAATGTGTATCCTCCACAAAATTTATCAAATGCCCTGCGACCATTTCATAAATTTGGCAGAGTCACTCAAAAAAAGCACGAATAAAAAGAAATAAAAAATTAACTAAATCACACACAACTTAGTAAATGCCCCCCTCTGTGCTTTGTCTTTTTGTAGGTGGAAAGAAGGAGGACTCACAGGCTTTCTCTGTATGTGCGGGGTAAATAATACTCAGGCTATTTCTATGTATAGGCTGGGGGAAACAGGACTTACAGACTTTTCCTGTTTATGGGCAGGGAAAGCAGGACTCACAGACTTTTCCTATGTATGGACAGGGGGACACAGGACTCACAGGCTTTCTCTATGTGTGGATGGGAAGCAGGAGGACCCACAGGCTTTCTCAATGCGTGGGTGGGAGGCAGGAGGACTCACAGGCTTTCTCTATGTGTGGGAGGGAGGTAGGAGGACTCACAGGCTTTTCCCATATATGGGCAGGGGAAAGCAGGACTCACAGGCTTTCTCTTTGTGTGGATGGGAGGCAGGAGGACTCACAGGCTTTTCCTATGTATGGACAGGGGCAAGCAGGACTCACATGCTTTCTCTTTGTGTGGATGGGAGGCAGGAGGACTCACAGGCTTTCTTTATGTTTGGAATGGGGGGGGGGGGGCTGGATTCATAGGCTTTTTCTATAAGTGGGATAGAGGATTCTCAGTCTGTCTCAATGTTTTCTACATTCTAGAAAACAAAAAACTTGATAACAAAAACAATGCTATTACCCTGAGCTGATCCTCCGCCTTCTACACTATGCTGCTCTCAGATAAGAGACATGACAAATCTCCTTAAATGTGAATATATTGCAAAGTTTATTATTTCTTTTCATGTTGGCCCTTGTGTATATTTTTTATGTGACAACCCAATTCATTACCCAGGGTGCTATGACATTTATATAGAAATGCTTCCTGTTGCTCACCGTCAGCTCTGTGGACTATATTTTCTCTGTATAATAGCGTATGGCTTCTTCAAATAACCTCAATTGACAAGACTTTTCATTTCATAGTCATAGCGCTGCTGTTTACATCTTTTTATCCTCAGCGTTCTCAGTAACTTGCAGCTAAAAATATTTTTTCAGAGCTAAACAAAGCCAAAGCCTCGATAAACAATAAAATACATCAAACCTCAAATATCACTGAGCTAAACAACAGAAGGATACAAACTAAATAAGTCAAATATTTTCTCTTTTCCATTTAATAAAAAACACACTTAAAATTACTAACGCCACCAGCCCCGTGCATATGGAAGCCAACAACCTCGGCAGCGGAAATGTCTGGTTGACAACAGCTTCTCTCACCATATCGGCTACATGCCAGGAGTCTTTGTATGCAAATAATAAACCTGAGAGAAAAAAATCGGATTAAAAAACTGTCCTGCTAGGTTAAGGATATGAAAATGAAAATGGAAGAAAAGAAAGAAAAGACAAGGGGAAATATGTCCAATAGAATAAATTACAATTTATTTAAAATATACTAAGATGTCTTCTGCAGGATCCTTGCATCAGACATAAGTAAAAAAAATAAAAATAAAGTAATAAAAAAGTGTCCTAAAAATGATAATATGCAGACTTGTTAAAATTGCTTGCAGAAATGAATTCCCTATTTGGCAAACAGTCTTACTGGGAGGGCGTAGAGACTCTCCACTTGATATTAGTGTATAGTACTGATACAGTAATAGGATGATGATTTTCTCCGCACTATGATGTGATATGGCGTTAATCCAATGTGATGGCTCGGGCGGTGCCGTGCTGTGTTAGGAACCGAAAGTAAAGTTAGTGAGTGCCGGCATGTGCGCTCAGCAGCGCTGCAGTACCCCTATTTCCGTCCCACCCTACCCTGACGGCACAGGGCTGTGTGAAGTTGTGTCTTTGAGTGGGATTGAGATTAGGTAAACGTGCCAGGCAGGTGCGCTATGCAGCGCTGGAATCCCCCTGATGCTGTCCCACTTTACCCTGGCGGAACAAGGATAATGTGGTATAGGTTCAAAATGGGGTAGAGGGTTGGCACCAGGTGCCTCTTACCAGTATCGGGTAAGTCTCCTCGGGATGCGTTTCCATGTTGGCTGGTCAGCGGAGTAGATGAAGTCTGTGGAGCGCGCGCTCTGCTTCTCTGTTTGCTGTGGAGATTAGAGTGATGTGAATCCTCCGGTTTTGCCACTGAAGGGGTGCAAGTGCGTATGTGAATTGGCTAGATGCGTTTTGGGGAGCCAGGTCCCCTTTTTCAATAGATGGTAATGGTAATTGTGTGCTGATCGCACATGCCGGCACCCACTAATTTTACTTTCGGTTCCTAACACGGCACAGCGCCGCCCGAGCCATCACATTGGATTAACGCTGTATCACTGTATAACATCATAGTGCGAAGAAAATCATCATCCTATTACTGTACAATACACTGATATCAAGTGGAGAGTCTCTAAGCCCTTACAGTAAGACTGTTTGCCAAATGGGGAATTCATTTCTGCAAGCAATTTTAACAAGTCTGCATCTTATCATTTCTAATACACCTTTTTATTACTTTCTTTTTATTTTTATCTTATGTCTGATGCAAGGGCCCTGCAGAAGACATCTTAGTATATTTTAAATAAATTGTAATTTAATCTATTGGACATATTACCCCTTGTCTTTTCTTTCTTTTCTTCTATTTTCATATCCTTAACCCAGCAGGACTGTTTTAAATTCCGTATTTTTTCTCTTTTGTCCTGGGCACATAGGGTAATGTGTATCCCTGTATCCTCGGTATAGGATTCTGTTTTATGTAGAGGTCCCAATCAATTTTTTCTTTGTCCAAATAATAAACCCGCCCAGATGATAACGGTTCTCAGACTAACCAAGAAGACTACTGAAGTGTACTTCACTTTTTAATTTAAACAGGTCCACAATTCTGTCTTATTTCAGGTTTATAAAGGCTGGAATAAATTTTCAGATAGAGCTCCTAATGCCCTGCTTCTATGCATACAGTCCCTGAGTTAAAGGGGTACTCCAGCACAAGGGTGCCTTTTTCTTCTTTTAAAGATGCCCATTTTGTCCTTTATAAAAAATATTTAAAAAAACTTTACTTACCGCCCACTCTCTGCATATCCTGATCCTGGGCTCCCCTGTGATTGCCTTCCTGGTGCTGGGGGTTAATGCGATGTCCTGCCTCGGCCAATGATTGGCTGAGCAGCAATGTGACTTATTGAGTCCTGGTCTTCTTCTTGGCACTAAGGCTCAATACGTTCCATAGCTGCTTGGCCTATTACCGAGTTGGGACACCACTATAGCAAACCACTATGGCCAGCGATTTGCTGAGCTGTATGTGACACATCAACCCCCAGCTCCAGGAAGAGGAGCTTCCCTTCCAACAGAGTTCTATTTTTAAATAAATAAGTTCTGACTTCCTACAATCACCACTAGTGGGGGCTGCTGCAAGTGGATTCCTCTCAAGATTTTCTGGTGGAATATCTGTAGTGTGAACAGGGGCTTAGGGTACGTTCACATATATGAAATCAGCTGCAAAACTTAAAGCGTGCAATCCGCAGTGGACTCGCTACACGTTAACCTTAAAAAGGTTTCACTGTAATTAAGACTTAAGACGAACATAGTGGAAAATACTACAATCTCCCATGGGTGATAGGTCATCAGGTCAGCAGCAAAGTATTGGTAGCCTGTATTATAACCCAGGCAATGATTACTAGAAGTGCATTACTAGGCAGACGTGTATTTAGCGACAGACAATAAATCAATGCTATATATAGTAGTCAGAGAGTGAAGTAATGGGTGATGTGTGTTATAGGCTTATAGCATGTTATTAGGTAGAGATACATTGCCAGCAGTAAAGACTGCATACAAATCTATGGTTTAGTAGGCAGAATACAGGTGTATTACTATGCCGGCCGTGAAGTCATAACATAGATATGTTATTATGTCAGCAGTAAAGTAATAAAGGAGTGCAATACAAAACTACAGTTAGTAGTAGAGTTATATAGCCATATATATATATATATATATATATATATATATATATATATATATATATATAGTTATAGTTATATAGCCAAGCAGGCACTGAGATAATAATAGAAGTGTTTTAATAGGCAGTAAATGAATACAATAAGAATGCTATAAGACAGGACGTCACGCATAGGCTTAAAATATTATAAACTGCACTATCCATTAAAAAAAAACCTAGGCTGGTATATTATCACTCGAAGTCTCAGGCCCAAAGCCTGAGGTAACACTACTGCCAGGATCTGATGACAACTGATTTCTGTAATGTGAAGGGAGACCTTAGATCAGTGTTTTGGAACCAGGGTGCCTCCAGCTGTTTCAAAACTACAACTCCTAAAAAGCCCAGACAGCCAAAGGCCTGCACAACATGCATTAACTTTCTCCCTGAGTCTGCTGTGCTGTGCTGGGTATCTTTGTCCAATCACTGCAGGCTGCTCTGTAACCCCCTCTTCTCTGTGTTTAGACAGCAGTCTGATAGACAGGAAAGGAGTGAGCAGAGAGGAGTGCTAATCCCGCCCTCACTTCCAGGCCTGTGCTTCAGCTGGTACAAAGATGATGCTACAGCCAGACAGGATTATTATCTAGATGGTATGGGGCCCCCTAGTGGTCTTTTTTTATTACACTCATACAGCGACGGCTGTTGCATCAAGTTCCACGGCTTTAGGCCGACGTCCTCAATCTCCGCAGGAATCCCAGATCTGATGAAGGTCAATATTTGACCGAAATGTTATCCATTTACCTTGTGGATTGCATATGAAATAAATCACCTAAACTGCAACCTTTGAGTGCCAAGTTTCTTGTTTTATAAATTTAAGGAGTGGGATCCTACTTGTGCACCTACACCGATCAAGAGTGCCATATTCTATTAGTCTTTTTTTATTAGTCCTGATTTCTATAAAAAGGAGATAACATTTTCTTATGAAGTATATTATAAAAGTTGATGTTATGCCAACATGTTATGTACAACATATAAAAAGTTTTTGATTCTGAAAGTGCCCATTTAAATTCCCCACCGCAGGATAATTTATGGCTCACATGAAGAAGGAATGATGCAGATTTTCTTCATTGAAAATCTGCAGCATTTATACCAATAGTAAAGTGAATGAAATAAAAAAAAAAAATCCCCAACAAAAGTGTGGACAAATCTTTTTTTTAAATTTGGAAATTGACGTGACGTGCTGTGCAAATTTTAAACCCACAGCATTTCCATTTTGGCTTTGGAAACACTGTGAATTTACTACAAATTTTCTTCACTGACTTCAATGGTGAAAGTCATTGAAGGGGAATTGATTAAAGTCTGCACCTGACACATATTGGTCAAAACTCACAATTTTTTGCGTAAATCTTAATCTGACCTTGTTATTGGTAGTTAATAACCATTATCATATTTTTGACTTAAAGAAGTCCTGTTGTTGGCACTCAAAGTGCAAAGGGCAGCGTTATCCAACCAGTTCAACCAAACAATAAAAAAAAATAAAAAAACACTTTTGGAATCAAAACACCAGAGGCTACAACATTATTTTAAAAAAATATATGTTTTTGGACTGACCAAAGGTCCTCTTTAATTTCAAAGAACAGATTTTTTTTATTATTATTACTATTTTTAAAAATATATTCGCTTCTTCAAAAAGTAGTAGAACAAAGGCAATTCTGAAACATAGAATTTGGTTTTCATCACCTGCCCTATCAACAGTCCATCGCAAACAAGGTTAACTTAACTAGGCTGCTACAGGAAAAAAAAATATTCACAAAGATGTCCAAGTTACTCGAACAGCGAAGGCAAAGGATGTAGAAGAAACCCAGAGTTCCGACAGACGACAGACAGGGTACACAAACACTAGGCTAGACATATAAGGGCTCGTTCACATTGCCATTGGACTCCACTATTCAGAGTTCTGTCGGCAAACCAATCAGAACGACGGGAGTTCAGCGGAGAAAAAAAAACTGCAAGCACTATTTTTTTCCACAATAAGTTCCTGCAAAATTACCGGATCACCGTCGGACCCGTTTGCTCCCAACCCATTTCAGGGTCCGTGCGGCTCGGGTAAAAAAGAAGAGCCAATCAGACCCTTAAGGGGTCAGATGCAAACGCCAATGTGGACCTAGCCAGAGACATACAAAGAAAAAAATTGGGGTGGGGGGGCAACAGTGTTGGTTTGTGGAGGCCCTACTTAAAGGGGTACTGCGTCCCTAGACCTCATATCCCCTATCCAAAGGGACCCCCGCAATCTCCCTGCTGCACCCGGCGTTCATTTAGAGCATTGGGTGCAGCGCCAGAGGCTTGTGACGGCCACACCCATAGACTTGCATTGAGGGGGCATGGCCGTGACGGCATGAGCATGGCGTGACCGTGACATCGCAAGCCTCCGGCCCACATCGCCAGTCATCCGGCACAGAGTGAAGTTCGCTCCGTGCACCGGATGTCTGGGGTGCCGCAGTCAAGGGACCCCTGCGATGTACATCTTATCCTCTATCCTTTGGATAAGACATAAGATGTCTAGGAGCGGTGTACCCTTTAATACAGAGGGAAGATGGTAGTAGAAAATATAAGAGAGTAATAAGAAGGAAGCTAAAGGAGTCATCCACGGCTGCCCAGTTGCTTTAAAGGCTTTATACGAATCCTTCAAGTCAATTTGTAATTATCCATGAGCCAATTCAATTTGCATCTGACCAAATGCAAAGGGCCAAATTGAGTTTTCCAGCCAGAAAGATTTACCCCAGTGACCTAGTCGATGAGATGATAAATGCGAATCCAAAAGCGTTGCACATGGGGATAGCCCACCATATAAGAAGCAAGGTTCCCCTTTGTTGGCATCCAAGAAAGCATAGAGAAGAAGAAACATCCTTGCCACTCTGGTGGGGGCCAGGTACTGTCTGAGTAAGATCTTCCAGCCTTCCTCAAGTAAAACAACATTTACGGAGAGTTTAGAGGTAGTGAGAGCCATTTGGGTCGATTCTTTCCATTCAAAGGTTTCACTCAGATCTGACTCCCAGTTTTTTTATTATTATCATAATTTTAGGTGGTATTGTACACTAACAAAACTTATATGTTATAGTTGTCTCCTCTTCAGCACTATTGGACGCCATGAGAAAAGTTTTATTGAGAAGGATAATGTTTGATTCTTGGCTAAATATAAAGAATACCTGACCTGTACTGACAACAATATCAGGAAATCGTAGCTATGTGATGTTGATAAATGACCTAGTCATATACAGCAGATCTGTCATCTATATGCCGTGTTCTGCCAGATGCGCTGCAGGAGGCACTTATTAGATATAGCGGGCGAACCTCAGTAACATGAAAAAGAAGAGTTTTAATTAAGAACTGACTTGGTAAGAACTCACTTTATAAAACTCCCTGTAGTAGAAGAGATTTCATTTACATAACTGCTATGAACAGTGCACCTTTAAAGGGGAATTCCAGGAAAAAAAAATTTTTTTATTTCAACTGGCTCCATAAAGGTAAACAGATTTGTAAATTACTTCTATTACAAAATCTTAATCCTAAAACCACGGTTTTAGGTCCGGTTGTAAAAGCGCATACGGCGCAAAAATGAGCCGACCGGACCGAACGTTTCACTCCGGTCGGCTCATTGAAGTGAATGACATACGGGAGCGCATACGGTCACATACGGGAGCGCGAGGTTTTAGCTCCCTCCTGCCGTATGCGCTCCCGTATGGGACAAAACGTAGTGTGAACCCAGCCTTACTTATCCTTATTTGTAGCCTGAAAATTGTAAAGTTTGGTGCACTCCGTTGACGTTATATAAATAATTATTATTCCTATTTAAATCAATATTTTGCATCACATCATTGATATATCTAACCCATCTTTAACCTCTTTAGGACATAGGACGTTCTCTAACGTCCCCGCTACCTGGGCTTTAATGCCCAAGGATGTTAGAGAACGTCCTGTTGTATTTCCGGTCTCTGCCGCGCGCCGGGCAGAGATCGGAACGGCATGTCTGATGAAATCTTTCAGCAGGCATGCCGTGCAAACGCCGAGGGGGGGTCCCGGGACCCCCGCATGTCAGCGATCGCAGAAAATCACATGTCAATTCAGACATGCGATTTTCTCCTATTCCGGGCTGATCGGGTCTCTGGTGACCCGATCACCTGGAAAATAGGGATTCTCGGACCTGTGAGTAACAGGCCCCAGCATCCTGCAGGGTAGGAGTGAGGTCGCAATGCTGCGATCTCCTCCCATCCCCTGCCATTGGTCAGAACTGATTCTGACCAATGGCAGAGCAGGACGGTGGGTTGCCATGGAAACCCCCCGTTCTGCCCACCCCTGGATGTCAGGCAGAACGGGGGGAGAACATGGAGGCCGCTACCTGGAGGAGATGACTCGTGAGGACCCGGCAATCATCGCAGATATTCACCGGAGATCCCGGCTCAGGTAGGGAATCGACGGTGGGGGGGGGGGAGAAATGAAACTGAAAGTAAAGTGATTTTTACTGTGGCAACCACTAGGAAGGCCGAAATGCCACTCCCAGCATGCCCAGACAGCCAAAGGCTGTCTGGGCATGCTGGGAGTTGTAGTTTTGCAACATCTGGAGGGTCACAGTTTTGGGACCATTGTTACAGTGGTGCCCAAACTGTAGCCCTCCAGATGTTGCCAAACTACAACTCTCAGCATGCCTAGACTGCCCAGGCATGCTGGGAGTTGTAGTTCTGTAACATCTGTCCCTTCAGATTTTGCAATTTTCATGACCTTTTTGAAAATTGCTGCTCTACTTTGAAGCCCTCTGATTTTTTCAAAAAGTAAAAATATGTCCATCTTATGATGCCAACATAAAGTAGACATATTGTATTTGTGAATAAAAATTACATTTACCGTATATACTCGAGTATAAGCCGACCCGAGTATAAGCCGAGACCCCTAATTTCAACCCAAAATCCCAGGAAAAGTTATTGACTCGAGTATAAGCCTAGGGTGGGAAATACCTCATCCCCCCCTGTCATCATCCAGACCCGTCATTAACATCCTCATCATCATCCCCTTGTCATCATCCCACACATCCCCCCTTCATCATCCCCTTGTCATCATCCCACACATCCCCTTATCATCCCACACATCCCCCCTTCATCATCCCCTTGTCATCATCCCACACATCCCCTTATCCTACACATCCCCCCTTCATCATCCCCTTGTCATCATCCCACACATCCCCCCTTCATCATCCCCTTGTCATCATCCCACACATCCCCTTATCATCCCACACATCCCCCCTTCATCATCCCCTTGTAATCATCCCACACCCCCCCCCTTCATCATCCCCACCCCCCTTCATCATCCCCACACCCCCCCCTTCATCATCCTCTTCTCATCATTCGCCCTCAGTGGTCTCCAACCTGCGGACCTCCAGAGGTTTCAAAACTACAACTCCCAGCAAGCCCGGGCAGCCATCGGCTGTCCGGGCTTGCTGGGAGTTGTAGTTTTGAAACCTCCGGAGGTCCGCAGGTTGAAGACCACTGCGGCCTTCAACATGCGGACCTCCAGAGGTTTCAAAACTACAACTCCCAGCAAGCCCGGGCAGCCATCGGCTGTCCGGGCTTGCTGGGAGTTGTAGTTTTGAAACCTCCGGAGGTCCGCAGGTTGAAGACCACTGCGGCCTTCAACATCATCCAGCCCCCTCTCACCCCCTTTAGTTCTGAGTACTCACCTCCGCTCGGCGCTGGTCCGGTCCTGCAGGGCTGTCCGGTAAGGAGGTGGTCCGGTGAGGAGGTGGTCCGGTGAGGAGGTGGTCCGGTGAGGAGGTGGTCCGGTGAGGAGGTGGTCCGGGCTGCTATCTTCACCGGGGGCGCCTCTTCTCCGCGCTTCCGGCCCGGAATAGAGCCGTTGCCTTGACAACGACGTATCTGCGTCGTTGTCAAGGCAACGTGACTATTCTGAGGCCGGGCCCGAAGCGCTTAGAAGAGGCCTCCCCGGTGAAGATAGCAGCCCGGACCACCTCCTCACCGGACCACCTCCTTACCGGACAGCCCTGCAGGACCGGACCAGCGCCGAGCGGAGGTGAGTACTCAGAACTAAAGGAGGTGAGAGGGGGCTGGATGATGTTGAAGGCCGCAGTGGTCTTCAACCTGCGGACCTCCGGAGGTTTCAAAACTACAACTCCCAGCAAGCCCGGACAGCCGATGGCTGCCCTGGCTTGCTGGGAGTTGTAGTTTTGAAACCTCTGGAAGTCCGCAGGTTGAAGACCACTGCGGGTGGGGGAGTTCACTCGAGTATAAGCCGAGGGGGGTGTTTTCAGCACGAAAAATCGTGCTGAAAAACTCGGCTTATACTCGAGTATATACGGTATTTGGAATATCCATTTTCCTTACAAGCAGAGAGCTTCAAAGTTAGAAAAATGAAATTTTCATGAAATTTTGGCATTTTTCACACAAAAAAGGATGCAAGTAACGCAGAAAATTTACCACCAAAATAAAGTAGAATGTGTCACGAAAAAACAATCTCAGAATCAGAATATTCGGTAAAAGCGTCTTAGAGTTATTAATGCTTAATGTGACGGTGGTCAGATGTGCAAAAAACGCTCTGGTCCTAAGGTGTAAAATGGCCTGCTCCTTAAGGGGTTAAAGTTAATTTTGTCATTTACTCTTTGCCTTAAACTTTACAAAACTCTATAATGAGACGTAAAAAGGACCGAAAACACAAAAAATGTATGCATGTGTGCAAAATGTAAATATATATATAAATTTTACTCAGTACATCTCCCGTATGGTGGTAAAAGGCTGACGTTCAAGTCACGGTAGGATCTCGCTAGGATGTGACTAGCTGTAGGCTGTGTACAACAGGTCGGACCTGTCACACGTGTACAGTCATTTTGGTAGAAATGTCACTATACAGCGAACGCACGCACCTTATTTATACTGCCGGGCCTCTATTATTTACACATGTATAAATACAGTTTTTATTCACTTTTATAAATACTGAGATTATTCATAATAATTAGACATCAAGTAATTATATGCAAAAATCCAGATTTAATTATAACGCCGCCATCGCCCGCTCTCATGATGTCGTCAGAGTTCAATATTTATTCATTAGCACAAATAATAAATACGACTCAATTCTATCTCTCTCATGTTTCCTGTCTGCTATTTAATGCCTGAGTAGGGAGGCAATCATGTATAATTAGTTGTAACCCATTACTACCACTCACAGGTGCGTGAAGAACATCTGCCAACACCCGCACACCTGATACTGGAAATAAGTAGGGCGCTGCCAATCCCGTGTCTCCAGTGATGGGAAAAGATCATCACTACTAAAATCCATCGTCTTTTCATTGATCCACTTTGGTGCTCTGCTTTCTCCCCTTTGCCGCTACATAAGCCAATGAATCGCTGAATACAATCATTAAATGGACACTGTTAGATTCAAAAACTTTTATATGTTGTACATTTTGGCAAAACATATACTTCATAAACAAATAGTTTTTCCTTTTTATAGAAATCCTGTCATATAAAAATCCATACCATCCAGAACACAATCCTGACTAGCTTCATGATCACCTTTGTCCCAGCTGAAGCACAGACTGTGACAAAGTCCAGTAATAGAGGGTGACATAAGCACTCCTCTGTGCTCACTTCTGTCCTATCAGCACAGCACAGCAGACTCAGGGAAGAAGTAAATGCATGGTGAGTGAGGGCAGACTCAGTGCTTGCTTCAGACACTCCCCTTCCTGAGCAGTGGATGTCAGAATGAGTGACCAGCTGAATTGAGCCAGAAGCTAGATACATAAAAAGACATGTAAAGAATCTCAATAACCTAGTAAGTAACATATATATGAGCTTTATTTTTTTTAAATAAAACAACTTACTAATATAATTTTATTAGCCATTATGCAGAAATCTTCCATATAAGCTGTGCTATTTCCTTTGTAAGCTGTAAGGTCACGTCACAGTCTCAGAGGACTCCTTTCTCTCCTACCGCCTCCACTCCAGTCAGAATGGGATGAGACCAGTTCTGTGAAGGGGGATATGATATTACTGCTCCTTAGATAAGGCAGCACCCCTTATCAGTCACAGTAGTTTCAATTAGAAAATGCTTCCTGCTGACATATCTAATGAGTCATAAATGTAATTAGTAGTAATACCAGCCCCCCCCCCTCCTTTTTTTACATGCCTGGCCTCATCCCATACTGACAGGAAGGGAGGGGGGGAGGAGAGACAGGAGTTCTCTGCTTTCAGTACCTGTGATGTTACATCTTACAATGGAAAGAGCACAGCTGATATGGAAGATCTGTGCACTATGGCTAATAACATTATTAGTAAGTTGCTTTATTACATTTTTTGACACCATACCCTATAATCAAAAAGGTGGTCCTATTTAAAAATGTCCACAGATAAGTAGTATGTCACCTATTTTTACAGACACAAAAAAATTAAAACCATGTTTTATATACCGTTTGCACAGACACCCACTTTCCCATAGACTTACCCAGAGCACATTTGATTTTTTTTTAAATGTACGCAAATTTTGGTGCTTTTACGGATACATTTTTTTAAAATAAAAAGTTGCTTAAAAATACACTATGTGAACATAGCCTTAGGGTTTGTGTGGCACTTTCCACGCATACAGTTTTGTCCTGTACAGGGAGCAATGAAATAAAGCAGAGAAAAGTATAGTAGAAATAAAAAATAAAGAAGAACATTATAGAGGTAACCAGAAAAAGCTATCGAGCTGGAACCTGCTTTGATTTCTCTGCCTGTTGTGTTCACGGTCTATTGAGCAGACAGGAAATTGTCAGTATGTAATGAAATCCTGTTCACAATATAGATCAATGATTCCTTCTCTTCTGGCAACCATTCATGCGGGGACCACAACCCGAGCTCATAGTTGTGCCTTTCAGGAAAATGAAGCCGGTAGACTGACAGACCTTTTAAAGACTAAGGGCAGGGGTCCTCAAACTTTTTAAACGGGGGGCCAGTTCACTGTCCCTCAGACCGTTGGAGGGCCGGACTATAGATAACAAAACATGAACAAATTCCTATGCACACTTATATATCTTATTAGTGGACTACCACTTTAAGTACGCAGCACAGTTCCCCCCACATTAGGTTGGCAGTATAGATCCCCCACATTAGGTTGTAGTTCCCCCACATTAGGGTTGGCAGTACAGTTCCCCCACATTAGGGTTGGCAGTACAGTTCCCCCACATTAGGTGCAGTACAATTCCCCCACATTAGGTGCAGTACAATTCCCCCACATTAGGTGTAGTACAGTTCCCCGACATTAGGTGCAGTATAGTTCCCCCACATTAGGTTGGCAGTACAGTTCCCCCACATTAGGGTTGGCAGTACAGTTCCCCCACATTAGGGTTGGCAGTACAGTTCCCCCACATTAGGGTTGGCAGTACAGTTCCCCCACATTAGGGTTGGCAGTACAATTCCCCCACATTAGGTGCAGTACGATTCCCCCACATTATTTTTTTTTCTCCAAATATCTTTTTATGATTCCCCCCCATTAGGTGCAGTACAGTCCCCCCCCCCATTAGGTGCAGTATAATGTTCCCCCACATTAGGTGCAGGATAATGTTCCCCCACATTAGGTGCAGGATAATGTTCCCCCACATTAGCCGCAGTATAGACCCCCCAAATCAGGTGCAGTATAGCTCCCCCACATTTGGTGCAGTGTAGATCTCCCACATTAGGTGCAGTATAGATCCCCCAAATTAGGGGCAGTATTTTTCCTTCACATTAGGTGCAGTATAGCTCCCCACATTAGGTGCAGTATAGCTCCCCACATTAGGTGCAGTACAGCTCCCCACATTAGGTGCAGTATAGCTCCCTACATTAGGTGCAGTATAGTTCCCCACATTAGGTGCAGTATAGCTCCCCACATTAGGTGCAGCATGTTCCCCCACATTAGGTGTAGTATAAATCCCCCAAATTAGGTGCAGTATAGATCCCCCAAATTAGGTGCAGTATAGATCCCCAAATTAGGTGCAGTATAGCTCCCCACATTAGGTGCAGTATAGTTCCCCAACATTAGGTGCAGTATGTTCCCCCACAGACATACAGCCTCCAGCCATACAGTATATGGCTGGAGGCTGTATGCCTGTGTTCTGCCCCACTTCAGTGCTCCGACCACCGCTCCTCTGGTCCGGACATAGCAGTAAGCCCCGGGACCGAAGGAGCGGTGGTCGGAGCACCGAAGCTGACGTGCCGCTGGTAACACTTACCTAGCTGGCCAGCGCACGTCCTCATCGCTGCCCCGCTCCTCCGCACTCCGTTGCTATGGGCGCACGCACGGCGTCAATGATGTCACTGCATGCGCCACCTTCCCGGTGGCCCCTGCGTTTTTAAAGTAAACGCTGGGCCTCCGGAAGCGCATCCCTGTGTCCCGAAAACATCTTTCGGAACACAGGGATGTCCCAGGCCGCTGCGGGCCGGATAAATGTCCTTGGCGGGCCGCAGTTTGAGGACCCCTGACTTAGGGGGTCATGTATTAAAGGGGTATTCCGGGCAAAAACATTTTATCCCCTATCTAAAGGAGACCCCTCTGCTGAGACCCCCGCAATCTCCCTGCAGCACCCGCATTCTATGCAGGTGCTGAATCTCCAGTTTCGGAAACCTCTGGGTTTCCGGGACTGGGGACATGACATCACGCCACGCCCCCTCCATTCATGTCTATAGGAGGGGGCGTGATGGCCGTAACGCCCCCTCCCATAGACATGAATGGAGGGGGCGTGGCGTCACGTCCCCAGTCCCAGAAACCGGGATGTTTCCGAAACTAGAGACGCAGTCCTCGCATAGAATGCGGGTGCTGCAGGGAGATCGCGGGAGGTCTCAGCAGCGGGCCCCCCGCGATCAGACATCTTATCCCATATCCTTTGGATAGGGGATAAAATATTTCTGCCCGGAATACCCCTTTAAGCTCCTGTCTGGGCATGATAAGAGTTGTAGTCTTAAACAATCCTGTTAATTACTAATCTATCAAAATAAACCCTGTATTTCGGAGTTCTATCAGACTCCACTATACAACACAGCAGAGGGTAACACTGCACTATATGGTATTAGAAACTTCAGATGTTTTTTTGGGGGTGTGAATCAAGCTCAGGAAGTGTGAGTATAAGGCAAAGGGGCATGAATCACGTTCAGGAGTCAAAAATGGGGGGGGGGGGGTATAAGGCTCACACTCTGAGCATCACATTCTAGTCCTTTATTTAAAAAAAGTTCCCGCCCATCTGACTATTCAAGGTAAAGTACAGATAGTCAACCATATAGTAAAATCCCTATATCTTGGTAATGTTGGGGGGGGGGGAGGGGGGAGGCACAAAATCATAACATCAGGTGATACAAACAAATGTATTTTCGAATACTGGAAACAGATACCCATTTTAACTGTATTCACATATTTCATTCTCATTTTTGTTTCAAATTCCCACAGTTTTAGATGTTTCTTCCTTTCGTTGTATTATGTCTCAGATTATCCATTAGACTTGGCCACATACACTGCTTTTCTTTTTCAGCCCGGCTTCATCCTGACCTGTCCTCATTATTTCTACAATTTCAGGAGGCTTCCAGAGGCTGTGATAATGCTGTGGTTAGGACGCTTTTTCTCAAGGTCATCGTGACTTTGCATTAGTTCAGCCGACCATCGCTATACTATATCAATAGGTTTGCTGCCGGCTACAGTCACATAAGCAGATGACAGGAAAGTCATTAAATCACTGTGATAAAATAACAATGGAATATGCCTCACCAGCATAAAATCTAAAGCCAGTCTCATTTATTTATTCTTAAAGTGGACGTCCGCACTAGGACATTTTATTTTTTCATTTTATGTTTTAAAACTCGGCACTGAATTTCTTAATATATCTTTATTGTTCCTAATTGCTTGCATTAAAGGGGTACTCTGGGGGGGGGTTCCCTATCATCAACCCATTTAATTGTCTAAATATCATTCATTAGCTATAGAGCATTGTCACTTACATGCATGAAGTGAGGGAGCAATATCATCTAGCCGTCCGGTCTGTCTTTGTCCAAGTCCCTCTCTGAAAGCAGCCCCCACCCTCCTGAGAGACTCAGACCAGTGCCTTGCACTGATGAATCATGCTTTCTTTTGTGCTGAATGTTGGGAGGTGTGTGAGGCCTTAGCCAATCACACACTGAACTTCTGCTGCTGCTCAGAGCAGGAGGGTGGGGGCTACTGCCAGAGAGTGAGCTGAACAGCAAAGCAGAGCTGCAATGATTCTTGGGAAATGTAGTATGTATGAAGCAATGGAAGGGATGGATGGCAAAGAATATCAAGCAGCCACAGGAGCCATGCGTATCAGGCAGGATGGTTTACAGGGAACATATCCAGTTAGTGTGGTGGCTTTTGTAGCTTTTTTTTTATATGTATACTTCCCTGGAGTACCCCTTTAATATATAAAAAGTGGCTTTCCCGAACTTTTAAGGTACCCATGTGGCCTTCAAACTGTGGACCTCTGGCTGTTGCAAAACTACAACTCTTAACATGCAAACCAATGCAAACGTTGTCCCGAGCGTAGCGACTATGTTTAGGTAATTTTCCAAGTGTATACGAATTTTGATACAGAATAAAATGTGCGGGGTGCCTAGCTTTGGGGTCCAAGCCCAATTACTATGTTTGGGCCACTAAAATCAAAAGTGGCTTGTGACCGCACATTTACATATACGATGGCATTCCATATTAACAGGACGCCAACATATATGTGTAACATGTTGTCAAATTTTAATGTGAATAATATTTATTCATGTAAATCTCTGCTCATTCTGTGCTAAATAGTCATGTGCACAGGTCTATGTAGAGACTGACAGCTCAAATGATATGCACACTTATACACAGGGAGCTGTCAATCACTGAGTAGGACCACTCGTATACTTTGTACTTCCTTTATCCCTGACCTGTTTGGTGAGCTCCTTGGTCTTCATGCTGCTGTTTGTTCAGTAATGCTCTCTTACAAACTCAGAGTCCCTCACAGAACAGTTGTATTTGCTCTGAGATTACTAATTATGTCACATGTGAAGGCAATTGGTTACACCAGATCATTGTTAAGGCTTTTACAGTAAAGGGGGTGAATACATATGCACTCAGCACATTTTTATTTGTAAATAATTTTGAAAGTCCTGTAATATTCCCTCCCTCACCTCCAAATTATGGAATATTTTGTGTTGGTCCAATACATAAAATCTCAATTAAATTCATTTGAATCTGGGTATGAACACTTATGCAAGCCACTTTATCCCTTACCATGTGGTTTTACATGCAGTAAAGTACTGGTGCCAAAGTAATGCTGTACATTTTACTTTAAAACTTTTTAAGAATTAATTTCAGGTTCTCCTTATACTCTACCCCAGTGTTTCCTAACCAGTGTGTTGCAAAACTACAAATCCCAGCATGCCTGGACAGGCAATCTAAAACAGCAGGATATAAATGTTACCGTATAGCAACAAATAAATGCAACAAATAAATAGCTATTATTATTACCTGGGCTAAACCTGGCATAACAGCAATATGTAATGATCCATATAGTCTCTTATATATGGAGGACCTGTTAAAGGGGTACTACCGTGGAAAACTTTTTTTTTTTTTTCTAATCAACTGGTGCCAGAAAGTTAAACAGATTTGTAAATGACTTCTATTTAAAAATCTTAATCCTTCCAGTACTTTTTAGGGGCTATATACTACAGAGGAAATGCTTATCTTTTTAGATTTCTCTGATGTCATGACCACAGTGCTCTCTGCTGACCTCTGCTTTTTATTTTAAGAACTGTCCAGAACAGGAGAAAATCCTCATAGCAAACATATGCTGCTCCTGACAGTACCTAAAATAGACATCAGAGGACAGCAGAGAGCACTGCGGTCATAACATCAGAGAAATCTAAAAAGATAAGCATTTCCTCTGTAGTATATAGCCCCTAAAAAGTACTGGAAGGATTAAGATTTTTAAATAGAAGTAATTTACAAATCTGTTTAACTTTCTGGCACCAGTTGATTTAAAAAAAAAAAAAAAAGGTTTCCACGGTAGTACCCCTTTAATGTACAAGGACCTGCACAGATATGGTCACACATATTTGTGTAGGTCCTTAAACAAAAAAATAGAACAGCATGGTTAAATACAGGAAATTTCCAGTGGAATGTCCGTAGTGCGGACAAGACCTTATAGCTGTATTTCTCAATCAGGGTGCCTCCAGCAGTTGCCAAACTACAACCCACAGCATACCCGGACAGCCGTTGGCTGTCCGGGCATGCTGGGGGTTGTAGTTTTGCAACAGCTAGAGGCACCCTGTTTGGGAAACTGCTTCTATTTTCTAATAAGCTCGCATTCATTGTACAAGAATGAAACTGTGGAAACAGGGAAGAAATAAGTCACGATAACAGTTGCAATAATATAAGAATAGATATCTGCATCACCCGCCATCTTTGAAGAAGCAAATACAAAGAGAAAAAGAAAATCTCTGTCTTACAGACAATAAGAAAGCTATAATTTTAAGATAAACGTTGGACAAAATATTTATTGTCGGCAGCAGAGGCGAGCCTAAGAGCCAGACAATAACTTACATTTATCTTCCTCGAGCAGGTGCTATATAAATGCAGATATCAATCGGTAGTATGCAGTTCCTATTACCGCGAGGCGAAGTCGCTGCCGCCTTAAAGGAGAACATCAAGAATTGTTTGATAGGGCTGCCTTTAGTATATGTGAAATAACATTTTGTGTTTAAATCTGCGATTATAGGAACTCTACTCGTAGGTTACCATGGTAACACGTCTGTGCACTGGCCTTGTCATAGGGCAGGTCTGAATCACTATGGGGGAGATTTATCAAAACCTGTCCAGAAGAAAAGTTGCTGAGTTGCCCATAGCAACCAATCAGATCGCTTCTTTCATTTTGTAGAGGCCTTTTCAAAAATGAAAGAAGCAATCTGATTGGTTGCCATGGGCAACTCAGCAACTTTTCCTCTGGACAGGTTTTGATTAATCTTTCCCCATATGTCACGTGTTTGCAGAATGCCCGGCCGGACATTCTGTGCGTGGCAGGCGCTGACCCGATAGTCGGTTACTAGGACTGATCGAAAATGCACCTTCTCCACAGGCGGCAATGCATTTCCAAGTGCTAGGAAACTCAGCCATGAGAATGAGGCCTTAGGCTACAGTCACACTACGGAAGATATTCCGGGAGGAGGGAGATTTCGTATGCAGCAGAGGTCACCAAAAATCATCGTCGTCAGGACCGCGCGGACCTGCGCCATCACCATTGATGGCAATGCAGGCCGTGCTTAATTCCACTTATAGAATCAACACGTTCATTCTTTCGGCGGGTCTGGAGTGATAAAATTTCCGCAATGGAAATTAACAGGGTCAACGGGAATGTCATTCACGCCATAAATTTATGCAGCTGAATTTCCGAGTGGAATTCTTAAGCGGAAAATTCTATGGGGAGATTCCTGCAGTGTAAACTTATCCTAAGAATGCTTGGACCCATCAGATACTCAGGCCCCGTGCGCACAGAGAAAAATGACAGGGACAATTTATTAGCAAAAATTCGGTTTGGAACCCCTTTTTCTGCTTCATGTTGAAATAAGGCAGAATTGGCGTTGAATTTGAAGCAGAATGTGGCAGATTTTGACTTCATTGTGATGTTTTCTTGCTGATTTTGCCTCAAGAATTGACATGTCATATCTTCCGGCAGTATCAGAAATGTATTGTCAGGATCCGGGTACTGTGAGGATACTGGTGGTAGATCCTCTGTGTCAGTGGGGTGATGACGTGTGCCGTACCAGGGGAAAGGAGTCTAAGGGGTTACTGGTTTTCACCAGAGCCCGCCGCAAAGCCGTTCCACCCGATAGCGGCTCAACCCCAACTGATGGCTGAGATAGGCGCGGTACAAGGGATTAGGCAAGAGCAAGATCGGACGTAGCAGAAGGTCAGGGCAGGCAGCAAGGGTCGTAGTCAGGGGCAACGGCAGAAGGTCTGGAACACTGACTTGGGACATACAAGGAAACGCTTTCACTGGCACAAGGGCAACAAGATCCGGCAATGCAGGGAAGGGGAAGTGAGGTAATATAGGCCTGGAGCAGGTGAGCTAATAACACTGATTGGGCCAGGCACCAATTAGCGGTGCACTGGCCCTTTAAATCTTAGAGAGCTGGTGCGCGCTCGCCCTAGAGAGCGGAGCCACGCGCGCCAGGACGTGACACCCGGGGACCGGGACAGGTAAGGATATTGGGATGCGAACCGCGAGCGGGCGCGTCCCGCTATGCGGATCGCATCTGCGCCGGCAGTGTCAGTGCTGCGCTCCCGGTCAGCGGGTCTGACCGGGGCGCTGCAGAGAGGAGAACGCCGCGAGTGCTCCAAGTATTACTATGGTCATCCAGGTGCTAGCTCCTGCTGCTCCAGCTCTGCTCAGAACACGGGGTGTCGGGATGTCTATGTTCAGCATGTGAACTGTGAATAAATATGCACAGCAAGTCAAACAGGTGTGTGCTCCGTTTCTTCTCTTCTGCAATTGACTGTTACTATGGGAGAGCCCAAGATTGCCGAACGGCTCTCCCATAGAGATATATGGAGGGGGCGTGGTGGCCCCCGCTTCGTGCAGGGGTCGTGACGCGCTGCTGTGGGTGAGAGCCGGGACTCCATACAGACGGACGCAGGGGGTCAAAGCGCTTGGACCCCCGCGATCTAAAACCTATCCCCTATCCTGGGAATAGGGAATACGTTTTTCTGTAATATCGGGCATGAGACTTCTTTAATAACTACAAACTTGTTCTGGAATTTTCCTCCTCTATAACATGATGCCTGTAGATGAGACTACATTTTCAATGTGACCAAATTCCACTAAATAAAGCTGCACTGTAGTAAACATGCTGCTATCTCGCAATTAAACCCACCCATGTGAACAGACCCTTATAGCCTATGGAATTTCCAATTGGAGTTATTCTGGCGGCATTCTACTTGCACACTCATGGAATCGACAACCTCCAGAATTGGCACTTATTGGAAATTATACATTGTGAACTGCATAGCAGAAGTCCGGTAACATCAATGGGAGGCTGCTGCAAGCGGAATTCCGCTTGGAATAATTTAATTTCTGCAGTGTGCATGGGTTCTTAAGATATGGAAAAGACAGCACCCCAATCATATACAAAAAGGCAAGAGCAAAGATAGAGTCATGGCATTCGATGCAGATGCATTCCAAACTTTATTCCCGGTTTAGGCATTACAGCGACGTCAGGAGGGGGAGAAGCAACGGGACAACGTCTGTTTCGCAGCATGTGCTGCTTCCACTGGTCCCTACGTCACTTCTCCTTTCGCCACCTATTTAACACAGTATAATCATTGCACCTGTCCAGCCCAGCAGTTAACTGTTATACAACCACCAATTCACATTGTGCGCTTTACACATCAGTAATCCTAATTAGAAAAAGTGATATACAAACATAGGATAAAAACATGTATACAAGTTACAGTGTCCGATGGCTAGATATTACTCACTAAATTTAATACATGTCATACACTGCACCTCACTAGGTGTTAAATACATTAATATCATTGCGATCATTGAGTCCCAATTGTTCTAGGGCTTTTGTTCTCAATATAATAGCAGTTTCTTTTTTCAATAACAAAGTAATCAAATCCCCCCCGGGATGCCATCTATTCGCACAAGCCCCATAAAGGACATGAATCTTATATCGCCACCATGGATCTCACAAATATGTTTTATTAATCTTGGTGATCGCTTTCCCGTAGTTATAGATCTAGCATGTCCAGAGAACCTGACATTCAGAGGTCTTATCATTTTGCAGACATCAAACATGCCGCACAAACAATTGATGGCATAGACAACTGACTTAGTGCGGCATGTTATATGCTGGTCAATCCTGAACGATTCCCTGCCCAGTTGTGCCATCTTACTCGGATGCATATAACTACACCAATGACATGACCCACATCGAGGCACATTTCATTAACCACTTAGTTTGCGCTGAGTTCACACGTCCCCTAACCAACTTATCCCTTAAATTCACAGTTCTGCGGAAAGTTACGAGCGGTTTCTTTCTCATGACGTCCTGCAGAACTTCATCTTGTGCCAATAGAAACCAATTCTTGTGGATCACATTTTTCAATACACGGTCCACAGGACTGAATTCAAATGAAAAAATGAACCGTTTATCCTTTGAAGCCATGTTGCCGCATTTTCTCTTCTTCTCTTCCAGAAGCTTAGTACGATCCATGGCTCTCGCCTTGTTATATGCTTGCTGCAGCATAGCTTCAGGATAATTTTTCTGCTGTAGCCTTTCCAATAATTCTTCTGCCTGAGAATCAAAAACAGCCTGAGTTCATTTGCCTTAAATGGACTAAATGACCATATGGAAGTGAATTCTTTACATACATAGGGTGATAACTGTCATGATTTAATAATCATGTGCTTTTTCGATACCCCTTGGTGAGCAATTGACCTAAGGATCCGTTGTGAAAATTACTATTGAGGTAAGTTACAAACTGTTCGAACATCTCCTTTGCTCCATCCCATACTATGACCACATCATCGATGTACCGTATCTATAGTACAATTTTATATTGCCAATGAAGGGATTCCTATTTATCCTCCTCAAAATCAGCCAGATAAAGGTTTGTAAAAGCACCACAGAGCACAGTATGGATTGATGCATCTATATGTGGTTAGTGTACAGCTGGATCAGTGTTCACATGACAGGTGATATATTGGGTTTGGGTATGTTAGCAGTGCCGACTGTGCTTCTACCTATTTCTATTGGACGGAGGATCTTGTGCTTTACAGCCAGAGCACGCTGATCAGATTCCCTAGCACACCTGCTTGATGGACCGTACGGACGAAGTTATGTCAGAGGAAGCTAATATACAACCACTACCGGAAATCCGAGGCCTTTCCCTAGGACGGGAGGGAGCAGACCAGTTCTTCATCCAATGCAACAAAAAAGAGGAACTGCAAGTACTCAGTGTTCGTGCCCTAGACCACAAGGATTTTGTCCTGTCTGAGAAAGAAACCAAGTTATTTTGGACAGTCAATTCCCTCCAGTCATATAGTCAAAGTGAAAGAGCTCCTAGAGGACTAAGATCATATAAGGAGATGACACAGAATTTTTATAGGAGTGGAAAGATATCCATAAAGATCCTGCACTACGACTTACAAGGTTGATTCTATCCCGGACGGAAAAAGAACACTTCATGGTGACGGAGGAATTATTGAGGACTAAAATGGAGCTCAAGACCCGTTTGTCTGAAATCCAGTATACCACCCTGATGAAGGGGATTTAAAAGTGATCAATACCAATACAGGCGGACCTTAAAGGGGTACTCCGGTGCTTAGACATCTTATCTCATATCCAAAGGATAGGGGATAAGATGCCTGACCGCGGAAGTCCCGCCGCTGGGGACCCCCGTGATCTTGCACGCGGCACCCCATTTGTGTGATGTCACACCTGTGCCCCTGTGTGATGCCACGCTCCGCCCCTCAATGCAAGCCTACGGGGGGTGTGATAGCTGCCACGCCCCATCCCATGGGCTTGCATTGAGGGGCGGAGTGTCACGTCACACGGGGCACAGGCGTGACGTCACGCGCCGCCCTGTGATTGCCCGTAATCAGACCCGTGGACTGATTACAAACGGGGTGCCGCGTGCAAGATCACGGGGGTCCCCAGCGGCGGGACTCCTGCGGTCAGGCATCTTATCCCCTATCCTTTGGATAGGGGATAAGATGTCTAAGCACCGGAGTACCCCTTTTTAAGAAAAGAAAAAAGACAAATTCCTTGAAACAAACTGGACTATGATTCCGGCAAAGTGTTCGAGTGGCAACAAAAGCAACTCCGCAGAAGACGCCCAAGATCATTTCAGAGGCACAAGGAATATTGGACCACCGATTCTGGCTCCGACGTCAGTGGAGGAGGAGACCGTGACAGAGTGCCAGTGTCATCCTTATCCAGTTGGGTGACTGAAGGCGAGGTTGCTCCTTTTAGGAGGTGGACAAGGCGGGGGCGCCCAACAACCCAAAAAAACAGGTGTGAAAAGGAAACAGGTCACCTGGTGCTAGTAGGTGATGCTGTCCCCAACATCACCACAAATGTGACTACTATCTCTTTTTCTTTTGAATCTAATGTGACCAATTTAACCTTATTCTTCCTGATGAATGTACAGCAGTGTTGAGTAAAGGGTTGAACTTCTTTTTAACCACTGAGTTTGATCCGGTGAAGTTCGAAGTAGATTTAAGAAAGGCTATCAGAAAAATGTATCTATTTTGTTTCTTTCAGTCTTCAGCATGTAGTACTGTGAATAGACCGATAGAGGAAGGGGAAACCCGTCCCACTGTTAGCCCTTTAGGTTTCAGCTTAAGTACTTAATTTGATGAACAAGACCGGATTGTATTGGCCACACTGTGTGATATGGTAGGACCCTGAGAGTATGAGCCAGAGATGCCCAATGATATTTTTTAAGAAGGTAAGCCCTCGCAATTGCTGGCCATCAGTCCTTTGGATCAGTTCATGGAGGCTGTCACAAGAGAGGTATTGTCTCTTGTATACCCTAAAGATAGATCTAATTGAAGGCATTAAAATGGCTGCAATCCCAAGAAGATATTATACCAAAACCGTCCGACAAGGGGGGTAATATTGTATTACTATCCCATGAGTATTATTTTGAGGAAGTGATGAGACAATTGAAGGACGAAAATACATATATCCCGTTACCATCTGACCCGACCAGTGACTATGTGGGAAAGAAACGCCAGTATTGGTACTGGTTACTAAAGATCCATAAGTCGCTTGACCGCCCGCCCAGCAGGCCAATTGTGGCCGGACGGGGGTTGGCGATGGAGTTGGTCTCCAAGTACCTAGATTGGTACCTGTGGCCCCTTTTAGAAAACGTCCCCTCTCACATACAGGATACGGGGGATTTCCTCAGACAGTTGGAAGGGTTCTCATGGGAGGAGACATTCCACCTCACCAGTATAGATGTGGAGAGCCTGTACACCCGCATCCCACAGGATGCGGGTGTGCAGACTATCCGTAGGCAGTTGAGGTATGTTCCCGAGATGGGCATTGACATGGTTGAATTTATATGTGAACTTCTTACCATGGTACTGAAGTGTAACACCTTCCAATTTGATCGTAAGTGGTATAAACAATCGTTGGGGATGGCGTAGGGGATACCCATCACCCAGACTTTTGCAAACCTTTATCTGGCCGATTTTGAGGAGGATAAGACCTACACAAGTAGGAATCCCCTCATTGGCAATATAAAATTGTACTATAGATACATTGATGATGTGGTCATAGTATGTGATGGAACACAGAAAATGTTCGAACAGTTTGTAACTTACCTCAATAGTAATGTTCACAACATGCGGTTTACTAGCGTTTTTGGGGACAAGGTGTTAAAATTTTTAGATGTTGAGTTGGATGCATCCTCAGGTCAACTGCTCACAAAGGGGTATTGAAAAACCAAAGTGGTAAACTCATTATTAAATCATGACAGTTATCACCCTATGTATGTAAAGAATTCACTTCCATGTGGTCAGTTAGTCCGTTTAAGGCGAATTAACTCAGGCTGTTTTTGATTCTCAGGCAGAAGAATTATTGGAAAGGCTACAGCAGAAAAATTATCCTGAAGCTATGCTGCAGCAAGCATATAACAAGGCGAGAGCCATGGATTGTACTAAGCCTCTGGAAAAGAAGAAGAGAAAAATGCGTAAACATGGCTTCAAAGGATAAATGGTTTGTTTTTTTCATTTGAATTCATTCCTATGGACCGTGTATTGAAAAATGTGATCCACAAGAATTGGTTTCTATTGGCACAAGATGAAGTTCTGCAGGACGTTGTGAGAAAGAAACCGCTTTTAACTTTTCGCAGAACTGTGAATTTAAGGGATGTGTGAACTCAGCGCAAACAAATTGGTTAATGAAATGTGCCCCTACAGGGAATTTTAGATGTGGGTCGTGTCATTGGTGTAGTTAATCCCTGGGCAGGGAATCGTTCAGGATTGACCAGCATATAACATGCCGAGGGGGGGGGGGATTTGAATACCCTGTTATTGAAAAAAAGAAACTGCTATTATATTGAGAACAAAAGCCCTGGAACAATTGGGACTCAATGATCTCAATGATATGAATGTATTTAACACCTAGTGAGATGTATGACATGTATTTAATTTAGTGGGTAATATCTAGCCATCGGACACTGTAACTTTTATACATGTTTTTATCCTATGCTTGTATATCATTTTTTGGATCACTTTTTCGAATTAGGATTACTGATGTGTAAAACGCACAATGTGAATTGGTGGTTGTATAACAGAGATCGGCACTGTCCAGTGGAACCTAAGGGTTAACTGCTGGGCTGGACAGGTGCAATGATTATACTGTGTTAAATGGGTGGAGAAAGGAGAAGTGACGTAGGGACCAGTGGAAGCAGCACATGTTGCGAAACAGACGTTGTCCCGTTGCTTCTCCCCCTCCTGACGTCTTTGTAATGCTTTAACCGGGAATAAAGTTTGGACTGCATCGAGTGCCGTGAGTCTATCTTTGCTCTTGCCTGACTTGGGACTTAAAGTCTTCTTCTGTTTTGCACCACAGAGAACCATATGGATTGATGCATCTATATGTGGTTAGTGTACAGCTGGATCAGTCTTCACATGACAGGTGATATACGTTGATGTTAGAAGTGCTGACTGTGCTTCTACCTATTTCTGATATACAAAAAGGCAACATAACTCTAGATCTGAATTTAAATTCAGTAGAATAAAAAAAAACAGAGAGGGTCACAAATCTACATCCTGTCACAAAACAACATCCTGCACAGTGATCCTGAGCTTCTCAGAAAAATTTATAAAAACGCTATGTTGCGGGGTGCAACAGCTCAAAGCACACTGATTGAGAAACATCGGGCAGCATCTGGGCTGATCTTACACTGGGCTGCTCCCCCTGTGGACGCTGGTGTTGTGATGGTTGTGATCGCTGCCCAGCACTGCGCCATTTTATGCTAGGGATGTTAGAGATCCGCTATATACAGGTGGCCATGATGTGGCATATGGGCTTGCACCTTATGATCATGATGTACACTAACAACCTGTTAGTGTTGTATATGTATATTGATAAGCACAGGATCTTTGTGCAAGCTGCAGATATGTCATTTTTTCTCAATTGATGTTTCATAGTAAGTTATAACCCTAGATCTAATAGTATATATAAATAGTATAAATTGGAAGGAATACTGTCAAACAAGGTATGCTTGTGGTCGATAACCAAGGAGAAACATATGTCTGCATAGAAGTTGTAGACAAAATAATAAATTATTATTCTAAGTAAAATTATTTGTGTTTAGATCAACACAAAATGTGACTCTATAGGTGTAAACACCCTATAAGAATACTGTGTCCCCATCACGTATACATCTGTACAGCCCATTCCCTCTGAACAATAACAATTATTTGTTTTAAAGTCATTACAGAACATGTTGGATTCCATGCCGATAGTGGAATTGTGAAATGTCTTTATTTTCCTGTGTGAATAATGCATTTCCTAAGTGATCTGAATGAAGTCATCAAGATGTTGACATAACCATGTTGAGAGCGAATACTGACAACATCAAAGAAATCACATCAAGGAGCTGGGAAGACAACATTAAAGGGGAACTCGGGAAAACATTATCCTGTGAGAAATCCACGCAAGTACAATAATACTCAGATGGGAGTCTGCTCACCTTGGAGGAGAGGTATACGGAGGAACAAGTATATATCCACATGATACAACATTATTGCTTACATGAGAATAAACCTCAGGAGACAGAGTGACTGGAGAAGTAGTGGACGGGGTCTATGTGTGCCCAAGGTTCTTCACTTCCGTCATTTAAAAAGCAACCAGGGAAATGTTCAGCAGAGGTCTATGTAGACATCTCTGCAATTCGGGTTTGTATAAAACCCGTTTTTTTTTTTTTTTTTTTAGGGCCTGTGTTGCTGGAGTGGGGAGAGAAGGGTGGGCCCCCACTCCATCCGGACAGTCCGGGTTTTGGGCTGTCAGGTAATCATTCCTCAGGTGTGCCAGCCTGATATAGGGCTGAGAATGCAGACACAGCTCTCTCAGCCTGGGGACAGGTTATCTGCATGGAGCCTGTGAGAGCACTTTAAGAGGTATGGACTTTGCTATTTAGTTTGGTGCCCGATATTAGGCCGGCACTTGGACATTGAGGTTTCCTGCTGTAAAGTTAGAGCCGGACAGGCTTAAATTTTGCTCATTATATTTTATGTTTTGTACCTTAACCGGACAATAAAACTGGCTGAGGTCAGTCGAAAGAATTTGCTGCTGTTTGGACTGTAATTTCTATGGTGTGCCTGCCAGAAAGTTAAAGGACAACTGCAGCTTAATATACACTTATCCCCTATGTACAAGATAGGGGATAAGTGTTTGATCGCGGGGGTCCGACCGCTGGGACCCCCGGCGATCTCCTGTACGGGGCCGCATGCCTGCCGCAGCATGACGTTGCGGCCGGCACGCTTCCTCCATGCATCTCTATGGGAGAGGCGGGGAGGCAGCGTTCGTGCTTCCCCGGCTCCCCCATAGAACTGTATGAGGACAGGAAGGAGAGGAGACGGGGCGTCACCGTCGACCTCTAGGTCGACGCTACGCGCCTGAGCGCTAATGGCGGCACCCCGTTAGGGAGATCTCGGGGGGTCCCAGCGGTCAGACCCCCCCCCCGCGATCAAACACTTATCCCCTATCTTGTAGATAGGGGATAAGTGTATATTGCGCTGCAGTTGTCCTTTAAACAGATTTGTAAATTGGAAGAGTTTAGATCAGCTCACCATAAAGTCCATGAGTGGTATGCATCTGGTAATAGTCCCGGAGTTCGGATGCAAGGAGCCGCCACTCCTCGTGGCATAGAGATATAAAGACAAAGGAAAGGATCCAGCTCCCAGGTGTAAGGTAATCCAGTAAAACTTAGCTTTTAATCGTGCATATTAAAGCAAAAAAAGGGATAGGCACGAAGTGGCAAGTGACCGGTCACTAATAAAAAGGAGGTGAAACGCTATTTAATCCTTTATTCCTTTTAATCCTTCCAGTACTTTTTTGGGGCTGTATACTAAAGAGAAATCCAAAAAAGAAATGCATTTCCTCTGATGTCATGACCACAGTGCTCTGCTGACCTCTGCTGTCCATTTTAGGAACTGTCCAGAGCAGCATATGTTTGCTATGGGGAATTTCTCCTGCTATGGACAGCAGAGGTCAGCAGAGAGCACTGTGGTCATGACATCAGAGGAAATGCATTTCTTTTTTTAGATTTCTTTAGTATACAGCCCCTATAAAGTACTGGAAGGATTAAGATTTTTTAATAGAAGTGATTTACAAATCTGTTTAACTTTCTGACACCAGTTGATTTAAGAAAAGAGTTTTCCAAGGGAATACCCTATTAAAGACCAAGCCCATTTTGACCTTAAGGACCAGGCCAATTTTATTTTTACATTTTCGTTTTTTCCTCCTTGTCTTCTAAAAATTGTAACACTTTTTTTTTTATATTTGCATTCACAGACTAGTATGAGGGCTTATTTTTTGCGTGACCAGTTGTCCTGCGTAATGACATCACACATTTTATCATAAAATGTATGGCACAACCCAAAAAATACTATTTGTGTGGGGAAAATAAAAAGAAAACCGCAATTTTGCAAATTTTGGAAGGTTTCGTTTCACGCTGTACATGACGTGTTCTTTATTTTGTGGGTCAATACAATTAAAATGATTACATACTTTTCTATTGTTGTTGGGCTTAAAAAAAATCTCAAACTTTTTAACCAAATTAGTATGTTTAAAATACTATTTTGACAACCTATAATGTTTTCATTTTTCCGTATAAGCGGCGGTGTGAGGGCTCATTTTTTGCACCATTATCTGTACTTTTTATTGGTACCACATTTGTGTATACAAACCTTTTTATTATTTTTATTTTTTTATAAAATGTGACAAAGCAGCAATTTAGCACAATTTTTTTTTTTTTTTTTACATTCACGCCGTTCATCTTACGGGATCAATAACATTATATTTTAATAGTTTGGTTATTTACAAATGTGGTGATACCAAATATGTGTATTAATTATATATTTTTACACTTCATGGGGTAAAATGGGAAATAAAGGACATCAGGAGAAATAAATGCATGCAGCATCTATGTATATACACAAATATTTTCATCTAAAAACAAGTGGTTGTGTTTATTTTTTTTCATTTTTTTTTTATATCACACTTTTGAGCCCCCATAAAAAAAATTCTTATGAGATAAAAAAAATAGAACATACATACATCACCGGTAGACTACACTTGGTCTATAAAAGTCAATATATTTCGGCATACATTTTTACCAGTACATTGACGTATACCAGCCGCATAGGTCAAAAACGATAAGTGCTACAGATCTGTACAGGGTCTGTGCACTACTATAGAGAATCCATTCAGAGGGTTCTGAGTGTACATGAGTCATTTAAAATGACTATGTTTACATAAAAAAACATTGTATAACTGTTCTCATAAAAAAAAAAAATTGGCACTGCCACTGGTATTCTACTCACCCAAAAAGCACAAATACACTAACCTAAGAAAAAGAGAGAGACAAAAGGAAATGTAGTATGGAAAAAAAAAGGATCATTTGTCCTATGATTAAACCTGTTGCTGAAAGACGACATAAATTTCCAACCAAGGTGAATGTCCTAAGAAAAGGATTAAAGTGAATTATACTTGTCTTTCATGGGTAGATGGTTAAGATCAGGTATTCCATTACCATGAGAAAATCAGCTTGCTCTCTAAGATATAGATCAATCCCTCCATTATTATTATTTCAATTCTTTTGGTGGCTCTTGTATTCATGGAAATATTTGCTCTCTGCCAATAGATTTGGGCAGTTTAGCAAACGGTACGGATGCAAAATGAATACGAAAGAACCTCTAATAAATAACTACAATGGAAGACTCAGACCAGCAGCTCTCCTTGGGAAGGTGAGGTTAGCGGTGAACAGACTCCTAGACTTTCTATAAGCCCAAACACTATTCTGTGAAGAGAAAAACTGAATACAGCCAAAGGGTTCAGAAGGGGTCTCAACATCTGGACCCTTGCAGATCAAAACATTTGACTTTTCACTACGACACAATGGATGTTTTCTTAAATTACAACCACACTTTGAGCCTCAGCTTTTTTCATACACTGCATGTAATGACCATGGCATTTTCCTAGCTTTGCTGCCACTTTGTTGTAGAGATTGGCATGGGTTACTGTGTTTAAACATTGTTGGCATATCCTAACAATGGGCTATCAATGTTTAAAAAAAAAAAAAGATGAAGGCAAGCGGCAGCATTAGGAAACATTCTTGTTTCACGATTGGTGGGGGTCTTACCTCCGGGGCACCCACCAGACACATTATTGCAATTATACCACTCATTTCCAATCCACCGGACCACTGGGACTCCTGTGACCTTGAGAATAGGCACCTGAGTCACATCATTATACCACTTAACCCCTATCCATAATAGGCACCTGAGTTGCATCATTGCACCACTTATCGCATATCCGCACCATTATACCACTTATCTCCTATGCTTTACCCGCACCATGATACCACTTATCTCCTATTCGCACCATTATACCACTTATCCAAAATCCACAGGACCACTGGAACCCCTGCAACCTTAATAATAGGCACCTGAGTCACACCATTCATTGTCTATGACAGTGTTTCCCAACCAGTTGTAGTTTTGCAACAGCTGGAGGACATCATGGATTATAAAAAGACCACTAGGGGACCCCATTTAAACCAGAACATAATCATGTCCTGCTGCAGCATCATCTTTGTCCCAGACGAAGCACTGGAAGTGAAAGCGGGACTAGCACTCCTCTGTGCTCACTCCTATACTGTCTATCAGACTCTAATAACTGTCTGTCTAATAACTAATAATTACTGTCTAATAACAGAGAGAAGGGGTTACAGATCAGCCAGCAGTGATTGGATGAAGAGACCCAGCACAGCAGACTCAGGGAGGAAGTGAATAAATGGTGAGTGAGGGTGGGCTCAGTGTTTTCCTTGGACACACCCCTTCCTGGCCAGTGGTTATCAGAATGAATAAGCAGCAGAAAAGAGGAATTTGTGAGCCAAATACAGAAGCACACATAAAAAAAAAATGTGACATGTAAAGTATCTGCATGACCTAGAGAGTAACTTTTGAAAGTATTATCCTTTTCAGTGATATGACAGCCATGCTTTAAAGAGCAGCTCCACAAAATAAAAACATTTTGGTATAGCTTTTGATGTATCCCCTTTCTTAAAGGAAAACTGTCATCCTGTTCACCCACACTAAACCCAATACACTGGGTTATAGTGTGGGTGAACAGGAGTTTAAGGGGTCACTTACTAACATACGTACCTTTAGGTCCGGAGTTATGTCCCACCAAAGATCCATCTTCACTGAATTGCATGCTGGGGGCGGCTCTGCCGACTGTAAACAGCTGACGGGGCCCACCTCCAGCGCACAATTCAGTGAAGATAGAAGAGGAGCATTACTCGGGACCTAAGGTACATATGTTAGTAAGTGAGCCTTCAACAAACTCCTGTTCACCCACACGATAACCCAGTGTATTGGGTTAAGTGTGGGTGAACATGATGATAGTTTTCCTTAAAAGCAAAAGCTGTGCCTAATCAAAGGGAACCTGTCATCACATGCTGCCTGAACGTCCTGCTTGGAGGTCCCCACTGGCTTCTGCCTGCTTGTAACCCTGATTGATGGATCTCTTCCTATAACCAAACTGGGAGAGATCTATCAGTTAAGGCTGGTGGGATGGGTAAAAGCAGCTGAGGACCGTCCTTATGGCTTGTGGTTCAGGCAGCATGAATGTGATGACAGGTCCCGTGAGTAATATATATATATATATATATATATATATATATATATATATATATATATATATATATATATATATATATATATATATAAATATTTTTTTTTTTTGTGATATGACAGGCATGATTTAAGAGTTCCTTTAAAAGTGATCAATGACACTGGATGGCTGTTAGGCAAATAACCTGTAGGCCAACAGCTATTATTCCCAAATTTTCAATGAACATGCATTGTATTCCATTAATTTTAGACACGAGAAGATGCCAAGCATCAATACCACCGCTCATCTTCAGATCAAACATGTAAAATTCAATGGATTGTCTAGCAGCTCTAAAGATATAACATACATTTATTCCAGCAGAAATTGTCACAATTCTGAGAATAGGTACTGTAACTTTAAGAAACATATTGCCAGCTTGCAAGCAGTTTCTGTGGGGAGGAAATGATCATGAAACATCACACTTACAGCACTTCTTCTTAATACACTTGTCACCAACACCACAACTTCAACTGCTGTACCTCTTAAAGGTTATAACTTCCCCCACAGGAACGACTGCCATCGAAGCATAGACAGCAATAAAGAGACTGCACATATTTACACGGTTTTTGCGGCTAGGTCAGTGAGTGCCAACCTGTAACACTCTGGGAAAATTTGAAAAACCCTCACTAATTCTGAAATTTACATATGGAGGTACCTGTATAAAAAAAAAGTGTGATTTTTCTTCTAGTGTTCCATTGACAGAAATAACACCATCTTACTGCAATATTTGCAAAATTTTGCAGCAAATATTTACAGTTTTATAACTAGCAAAATGATCCTATATACATGGTGTGAGCCCCCTGAATTACTTGTACCACAGATTGAAGCCTATGTGCCACATTGGGCAAGGATATGTTCAGCCCTCAACTCACCTACAGCCTTGTTCCCTGCCTACTGAAGTATCCGCCCTTAGTGATGCATCCTCAACTGGACGTCTGCCTCTATTCTAAGTAACTGCAAGGGCTTAAGAAGGTCCAAAACACTGTACAGGTCTCAGGAAAACATGTCAGAATACAAAGGGTTAACAGGCAAAGTAAGAGAAACAAAACACATATAAACAGATAAAGGACAAACAGAAAAAGCATAATAAGACAGGCTGAATCCAAATCAAGAGATCTCACAGAACCAATACCTAAAACAGAAGAATGGTTGAGTCACTTAGAAAGGGGTCAAAAACATACAAGAAAGATGAAGCAATACAAAAACTGGTGCAGAAAGACTGATCAGAGACTGACTGGGAATTTATATCCACTTTAGACCAGATGAGATACACTGAGACCAGATGAGATACACTGAGACCAGATGAGTTTGCTTCAATGTCCAAGCCCCCTAATAAGTGTCATCACAGCAAATCAGGATGCTTTAGCCAGATAACTTAGAGGGGTGGTCCAGGAAGCTAAAATTATCCTATATCCTGTGGTTAGGGAATAAGTGGCTGTTTGCAGGGGGTCCGACCACTGGGACCCTCCCTGATGATCTGTACTGGCCCAGCTCTGGCAACAAAACACAACAGCCTCAAGCCTTGGAAAAAGCATGAGTGACAGCCTGCTTAGCCAATCATTGTCTGAGCAGACCATCACTCCTGCTTGTTTCGGAAGGTGGGGGCGCTCAGAGGACGGGTAAATTCCCAGACCCCACACAGGAGATTGTGGGAGGGCCCCAGCGGTTTAGTTCCCCAGACTACCCCTTTAACCCTTCTGCCTGAACACTTCTGCATTTTTATTTTACATTCGTTGCTGATTTATGAAGTGCAGCTTTTCTTTAAAAGTTTTTAAAAAATCCAACTTTTTGTACAATGCCATCAATCACACTGAAAACAGCCCAGACCTGGCTTACAAAACTAGCTAAGGTCAGCATTTTTAAAAACAATCACAGAATGTTGTGCAGCATGAGAACCATACAAAGTGGTGTACTGTAGAGTAAATTAGCAAAAATGTGTACTAGTCCTATACTTATCACATGTCGTTAAGCCATTTAATAGCTCATGGTGACCAATAGAGATGAGCGTACTTCCAGTAATTCGATTTGTCACAAACTTTTCAGCTTGGCAGTTGATAGCTTTAGCCTGCATAAATTAGTTCAGCTTTCACTTGCTCCGATGGGCTGGAAAAGGTGGCTACAGTCCTAGGAGACTCTCTACAAGGACTGTATCCACCTTTTCCAGCCCACCGGAGCACCTGAAAGCTGCACTCATTAATGCAGGCAAAAGTCTGCAAACGCTGAGCCGAGAAGTTTGTGACGAATCTAATTACTGTAAGTTCGCTCATCTCTAGTGACCAACCCACTCACATGATGTAGCCCCTTTATGGACCAGACATCATTTTGTACATGAAGGTGATGATATGGACCCTAACAGTGGTGGTAAAGAGTACTAGGGACAGTTTCACATTCATTTCAGATTCATTTTTTTGGGTCCATATCACATCCACAAGGCCCAGCCTGACCACACTTATGTTGACCCAAACTAACAGCTATCAGTTTGTGTCATTCAAAGTGCAGCTGGGTCAGAACTTACTTGCAAAAAAATGCATCCATAAGGCTATGTTTACATCTGTGCTGGAGCTCTGTTTGGGGGAAGGGGGGGATCCATCCTCAAATCCATTTAGAGGGGTACTCTGCCCCTAGACATCTTATCCTTTGCATAGGGGATAAGATGTCTGATCGTCGGGGTCCCGCCACTGGGGATCCCCGCGATCTCGGCTGCGGCACCCCAGACATCTGGTGCACGGAGCAAACTTCACTCTGTGCCGGATGACTGGCGATGCGGAGTGGAGGCTCGAGACATCACAGCCATGATCCCTCAATGCAAGTCTATGGGACGGGGCATAACGGCTGTCACTCCCCCTCCCATAGACTTGCATTGAGGGTGTGTGGCCGTGATGTCACTAGCCTCCGGCGCTGCACCCGATGCTCTAAACGAATGCTGGGTGCAGCATGGAAATCACAGGGTCCCCAGCGGCGGGACCCTGCAATCAGACTTCTTATCCCCTATTCTTTGGATAGGGGATAAAGTGTCTAGAGGCAGAGTACCCCTTTAATAAGCTGGACCTGCAAGCAGTTATTGTGTTGTCAGATCCTGGTAAATAAAGGACATCAAATAGAAACCAGATTAAAGTCAATGGGATCCATTGGTGCCTGTTGTGAAACAGACCATCCGGCTCCATTTTCTGGCCCTAAATGAAGCAGGTGAACAAGGCCTAGCTGCCTTATTTAAAGAGCTATAAAGGTAGTGAGCTTTAAAACCAGACCCCTCATATCACTGGTCCCGTTCTGACACTCCAGGACGGGGATAGAGCTCACTGCTATCTGATGCTGTGATGCAACGTCACAGCTTACAATGAGATTCTGCAATTTCAGGAAAGGGAGGGAACAGCCAAAAATAGATGATCTGTGCACTATTTTATAAAAAAAAAAAAACGCTATATAAGTTTAAGTCACCATGACAACCCTTTTTAATGGACTTTACTCATGGTCTGAATACCTCCCGATTCTCTGGTGGTGTACAAATACCTACAAACTTCATCCTTTATCACACACCTGTGTCACAAAAAAATCACATAAACCATGGAAAGGAATAAAAAACAACAAATTCCCTCATAATGCACAAAAAGGAATCCTATTTTGGTAGTTAATCAGTTCTGTGGTTCAGTCCATTTGGGTAAACACAATCCATTAATTGTATCTACATAGCTTCTGTATTCAGAAGTAACCATCTATGTGGATACAATTAATGGATTGAGTTTACCCAAATGGACTGAACCACAGAACTGATTTAATATTTTATTACTGTACTGAAATATGATGTCCTTTTTGCGCATTATGTGGGAATTTGTTGTATTTTATTCATTTCCATGGTTTATGTAAGTGACACAGATGTGTTAGGAATGATGGAATATGGGTATTTGTATGCCTGGGAGGTATTCAGATGATGAGTTAGATCCTTTCAAGGGAAAGTGACAGCTGTTTTACCCACACTAAAATCAATACACAGGGTTATAGTGCGGGTTAACCAGATTACAACGAAATATCACTCACCCGTGCAGCGGATGACTGGGGTGCCAAACCGGAGATCGCAGAGGGTCCCAGCAGCCAGACCCCCATGATCAGACATCTTATCCCCAATGCTTTAGATAGGGAATAAGATGTTTAGGGTGGAGTACCCCTTTAAAAGCCAGGCACTAATTACTGAAATGTTTTTTAGGTGATTTTTTTTTTTTTTTACACATCCATGTTTGTGGCCAGTTGCGGTTATAGTAAATGTAATCTTTAAAGTATTACTGTCATTTAACTAAATTGTTTGGGTTCTGTGTAGTCAGACTCTTACCGATCACTGGGACGTGAACGTTTTTTTTTTTTTTTTTTTCGTTGGCATTTTTTTCCTGCCTTTTTCTCATGACATGTGACTCTTTCATCTTGTGACTCAAGGATGTAAATAAAAAAAAACAAATGGAGTGGAGGGGGAATGCTGTGCGCAACTTGTGGAGGTTTTTGGGGCTTTTTTCAAAAAGAAAACCTAGCCTGACAGTGTTTTCCAACCAGAATGCCCCCAGGTATTGCAAAACTACAACTCCCAGCTGGAGCCTTCCTGGTTGGGAAACACTGTTCTATGACCTGAAAAGTTTTGTTAAGACAGCAATTGTAAAAACTGTCTCAAATAAAAAAATAAAATAAAAAAGGAAAATGGGAAAAAAAAAATATTTATGCAGATCAGACTTTTAAATTGTAGTCTGAACAATAAAGGGGTTTAATGGGATATTTAAAGTATTAAGTACAGACTTGAACCTTATAGAGTAAAAAAAACAATACGTTTTTGTATGTGCTGATTTTTTGTCAGAAGTCAGCGCAATAAACTGCCACAAAGTAAAAAAAAAAATTTAAGTGTGCCCGTTTTGTGCTGACTACGGCAATTTTTTCTGCCCTAAATCCTCCAGTGCTTTTGTACTGATATTGCTCCACCTGAAATTGCCGACCAATGACTTTACATACACTGTTGCTGTGTAGCTCCAGTCAATCCCTGGCCTCAACCATCACGTGCCAAACATGCCAGCCCGGGCCAGTGGTTAGCTACAGTGGTAGGTGAACAATGGTGCAGCGGGTCCAGCGGTGGATACCAGTGTCATGGTGGAACTGGAGTGGCAGCAGGCTGAGTGGTGAGTCAAGTCTTTTTTCTAGGCCGTTCCAGCCTGAACACAATGGGGCAGATTTACTATTGCAAAACATTTGTGTTCTAAACATGTTTGTGCCTTGTCTGACAAATCGGTGTGGCTTCCGTAAAGGGTGGTGCTGCTTATGCATAGGGATCGAGTGTCATGAGGCTTAAGACACATTCATTTATTAATGAAAAGGCGAGTGCACTGAAAAATGCAGCAAATTCATCATGCATCACCTGACAATCAGATAAATGTGGTACATTTTTTTTTTACTGCATAAGGGTAAATGGGAAAACCTTGAAAAGAAGAGTGAAAAGGCCCAAATGATAATTTACCCCTCAGTGTGTTAGGCTAACTTCACACAGCTCCAATCCTGTCAGGGTCCATTCGCAGGACTGTAGAGTTGGTAGATAAATGTTCCGACTCCGGAGTTTTCTGTACTTCCAACTCTGACTCCGACTCCTCTGTACTAATATGCAAATGTATTTTATACATTTCTTGAAGGAAAGAAAGGTAACATACCTGTCATTACCACAGGACTACTGGCTGGGAAGCCAACAGTCTACTGTATTGAACAGTTTGTGTGCTGATCTGCTGCTGAAGATAGGGCAGTGGGAGGATCAAGGAAGGGGCATTTATTATAAAACATGATTTCCCTAGTAGAATCCCATAGTCATGTTTGAAGTTTAAAGGGGTACTCCGCCCCTAGACATCTTATCCCCGGGGTCCCGCTGCTGGCGACCCCCGGGATCGCCGCTGCAGCACCGCGCTTTCATTACCACACAGAGCGAGTTCGGGGGACGGATACAGAGCGATACAGTGGACGGAGCAGCGTAATGTCATAGCTCCGCCCCTCGTGACATCACGACCCGCCCCCTTAATGCAAGTCTATGGCAGGGAGCGTGAAGACCACCACGCCCCCTCCCATAGACTTGTATTGAGGGGGCTGGCCGTGACATCACGAGGGGCAGAGCCATGACGTAACGGTGCTCCAACCCCTGTATCGCCCGTCATTACGCACAGAGCGTAATGATCCCGGCGATCTGACATCACAGAGCGGGACCCCGGCAATCTGACATCTTATCCCCTATCCTTTGGATAGGGAATAAGATGTCTAGGTGCTGAGTACCCCTTTAAGCTAACAATTGAGTTTACAAGTTTTTATAGCCTTAGCTTAATGGCAGCAGTTTTTCCAATGGTTTACAGCTTCAGTCTTGAACTATTGACCCTCCATTCCCTTCCCTTATACAAGTGTCTCTAGTCCTGCAAAAAAAATATTTACTTAATCCCTTATCAGTGAGAGGCTAGGTTACCCATGGGTAACAGCAGAACATAACACTATGGAAATATATAAGTATTGTCGCTCCTAATTGTGCGTTGTGTGCCATATAGTAAAGCACATGAAAAGCATGCTTCTTCATGGTCACTTAACGTGTTCGTTTTGCGGTTACGTGAGGCGCTGCATGCATTGGTCTTTATTCTTAAAGTAGAGAAGTCATAAATTATAACTTTTTGTGAATTGGGACATTTAAACTTGCTTTTTTTTTTTTTTATTCCAATCTAAATTTAGTAGGAGTCGGAGTCGGTGCATTGTTTGCCGACTCCGACTCCAGGTACCCAAAATTTCGTCCGACTCCTCGACTCCACAGCCCTGTCCATTCGGCTCTTATTTTTGTGCAGAACGGACCCTGAACAGGTTGAAGCGTAATTGACACCGCTGGGTCCCAACGGATCCCATTGACTTGAATGGAGTCCTTTAAGTGTCCAGTATTTTACAGGATTTGAGTGGGGAAAAAAATAGTACATGCCGTATGTTTTTCGTCACTGAACTCCCGTCCTGCTGACAGACTAAACAATGGAGCTCCCTTTACCAGAACACAACAACAGTGTGAGTGAGCCCAGGGGTACTCCGGGGGAAATTTTTTATATATATATTTTTTTTGTTAATCAACTGGTGCCAGAAATTTAAACAGATTTGCAAATTACTTTTATTAAAAATCTTAATCCTTCTAGTGCTTATTAGCTGCTGAATAGTACAGAGGAAATTATTTTCTTTTTGGAACACAGAGCTCTTTGCTGACATCACGAGCACAGTGCTCTCTGTTGACATCTCTGTCCATTTTTGGAACTGTCCAGAGCAGCATATGTTTGCTATGGGGATTTTCTCCTACTCTGGACAGTTCTTAAAATGGACAGAGATGTCAGCCGAGAGCACTGTGCTCACGATTCAGCAGAAAGCACTGTGTTCCAAAAAGAAAAGAAATTCCTCTGTAGTATTCAGCAGCTAATAAGTACTGGGATTACTAAGATTTTTTTTTTAGAAGTAATTTACAAATCTGTTTAACTTTCTGGCACCAGAAAAAAAAAAAAAAAAAGGGTTCCACCGGAGTAACCCTTTAGGGAAATTTGGGGAAAATGCCTTATTATTGTATCAGTGAGGGTCCAGGTTCTGGAACTCCCACCTCTTGCTAGAATGAAGGGGCAGAAAGGGTCGCTGCACATGCTGTGCCCCGTCATCTCTGCTCTGTGCCCTCCAGGAAGCTAAAGCAAGCAGAATATGGAATTACATTGCAAGTCTATGGGGGAGATTTATCAACACCTGTGCAGAGGAAAAGTTGCCCAGTTGCCCATAGCAACCAATCAGATTGCTTCTTTTTGACAAGGCCTCTGTAAAATGAAAGTAGTGATCTGATTGGTTGCTATGGGCAACTTTTCCTCTGCACAGGTTTTGATAAATCTCCCCCTTATGAGACTTCCGTATACCGCTTTCTTTAGCTTCTTAGAGATGAAGAGGCAAAGTTCCTGCAGCCAAAACCTTCATTCTATGATTTGGTTGGGGTCTTATCACCTAGACCCCCACTGATACAAACTTCTGACTTCTCACTATGTCAGATGTGTGCTGAATTGATAGAAAAGTATCCATAAAAAGTACCTGTTTTACCCACCACTAAGGGAAGTTTACTATGTATATAATCTTCCCACTGAACTTAATAAATACAGTGATCCCTCAACTTACAATGGCCTCAACATACAATAGTTTCAACATACAATGGTCTTTTCTGGACCATTGTAAGTTGAAACCAGACTCAACATACAATGCACAATCCAGATCTGTGAAACGTGTCAATGGCTGGAAGAACTGACCAATCAAAATGGGCATTCACTGGTAAAACCCCTGTATTACTGAAGCGCATGCACTGACTGGTGTCTGGTATTACATGTTCTGTACACTTTACCTGTATCAGGGTTAGCTGCTCCTTTTGGACACCAGGTGAGGGTGACTCCATTACTTTTTTGGGGACACTGTGTACTGTACAGGACCCCGAAGAAGCTCCTGTCCTCTACATAGACCAGTGTTTCCCAAGCAGGGTGGCCCCAGCTGTTGCAAAACTACAACTCCCAGCATGCCCGGACAGCCAAAGGCTGTCCGGGCATGCTGGGAGTTGTAGTTTTGCAACAGCTGGAGGCGCCCTGCTTGGGAAACACTGACATATACCGTGATTTACAGCTCCCAGCAGATCTTTCCTACTTGTATATGTTAGGATTTGCTTTATCTATTAGTTATCTACGTATTTTTCTTTAATCCTCACTCTTTTCTATTTTTGGATGACATTTTGGTGCCTTTAGAACCAATTACCAGGTTTCCATAGAGTTCTGGTCTCAACATACAATGGTTTCAACCTACCATGGTCGTCCCGGAACCAATTAATATTGTAACTTGAGGGACCACTGTATATGTTCTAAAAGCCCAAACTAGAAGTGAAATAACAAAATAAGTGAAGTAGATGACGTTTCCTAAACACTTCCTATCCTTTTGTGAGTCACATCTAGCACTGGCTTCAATAAACTGCAAAAAGAAAAAAACACATTAAAGCCCCCGTAACATTTCAGCCATGTTTGAGTCTGTTCACACGGCGCATTATTTGCAGAATGTCCGCCGGGAAAAATTCCAGCATATATTCTGCAGACAGGGGGCGCCAGAGTGATAAAGTTTACTGCGAAATTCCAAGTTAGCATGCGTGTCGGAGTCGCTGTCGTTGCTTTCTGCAGGATTCTATGCAGTTTCAATCAGTTCCCAATCCTCTTGCACATGCTGCGACTTGTAGTTCCCTTGAGTCACAGCTGGTACTATAGAATATCCTGTATTTTTACATAGATGCACGCAGGTTAGTTTTTATATAAAATCAATCACTGAAAACAATGGACTCACACGTCCACTTTAGCTAAATTCTACCTAAAAAAAAAAAAAAAACATATAGCAAAAATGTATCTTTATTATATATATCTAGTATAATATGATATAAATTTTAGCTATATGTTTTGGTATTTTTGAGTTAGTATTGAGTTTATATACCGTGATACAATGCCGCAATGTTAAAGGATATAGCCTAAAACTGCATAGAATCCTATAGAAAACAATGACAGCGACTCCATCGCGCGTGCCTAACTCGAGTGTTAGAGTTTATTGCGAGATGACATTAAACTGCATCACACCCGCGGAACGTGTCGGCGCTAGGACCGCTCAGAAATGCGCCATCTCCCTAGACAGCAATGCATTTCCAAGTGAATTGATATGTCAGTTCTTTCTGCGGAGGCCGAAAACTGAATTTCAGCGGCAGAGGTGCACGGTGCAGCAGAATCCATTGAAAACAATGGGACTCTGCTGCAACGGAATTTCCAAACTACATTTTTTTTTTTCCTGCCAGATGCTGCTAGGAAATTACGCAGCGTGAACAAGGCCTTATGTCAACCTATGAGATTGGATTTACTTGGGCCAGTGTTTTCCAAGCAGGGTGTCTCCAGCTGTTGCAAAACTACAACTCCCAGCATGCCCGGACAGCCAACGGCTGTCCGGGCATGCTGGGAGTTGAAGTTTTGCAACAGCTGGAGGCGCCCTACTTAGGAAACACTAACTTAAGCAAACTCTAAGCTAAAAAAAAAAAAAAAAACTGCACCTCCCAATATACCGAAGCAGAGGCAGAACATTCACTTACAAGTCCGTGCTAAAATAAGAACTTCAAGGGTTTAGCTCGAAGGTGAGAAAGCAAATATTTTGACAAGTTTTCCTTGCAGAGAGTTCATGTCACACGGCTGCTTAAAATTTCTCATTTCCATTGCTCTAATATTCCACTCGGGTCATGTGACTTCTGAGCACCCGTAAACACAGACACATGTATTGTATAAGAGGCTGTTTTCCTGATTTGCTGTAAAGAATTTTCTAGACCCGAACTACACTGTATTCTGAAAGTTTTGAGACCCTTTAAATTTTTTTTTCACATTGTGTTATGTTGCGGCCTTGGGGTAAAATAAATAAATAAATATTTAAAAAAGATAGATAAATAAATAAATAAAGGGAAAAATAAATAAACAGATCAATAGATAAATAACTAGATAGATAGATAAAAAAAAAAAAAAAAAAAAAAAAAACTCTAAGGAAAACCACACTCCCCAAATAGCAGGTTGTTCGGGTGCAAGCTGTAGACAGCCTGGGTTAGGCCCCTTTCACACTATACATTCATCCGTTTTTGAAGATCCGTTATATGACCCTGAAAATTGGCCATTAAACGGCTGTTAGAAAATTCCACAATAGTCTATGGGATTTTTACATTATCCATTTAACTCATCATACACGTTATTAATAACGGACATTATTTTGTGACTGGAGAAAGTAACGGGCTGTCACGTACCGGCAGGACTGGTAGTGGATGCTCTGGACCAGAGAGGCGATGGCGCGGGTTGTACCAGAGGACTGGTTCTAAGTGGTTACTGGTTTTCACCAGAGCCCGCCGCAAGGTGTGATGGACTTGCTGCGGCGGTAACCACCAGGTCGTATCCTCCAGTAGCAACTAGACCTCTCTGGCAGCTGATATGGCGTGGTACACAGGGAGCAGGCAGGAGCAAAGTCGGACGTAGCAGAGGTCAGGGCAGGCGGCAAGGGTTCAAAGGCGAGTAGGCGGTAGCAACGGGTTCGGCAACAGGCAAGGCAATACACACAATATGGAACGCTTTCTCAGAGGCACTAGGGCACAAAGATACGGCAAGGGCAGGAAGGGGCAGGTAACTTTTTTATGGGGAAGGAGCAGGGAACAATTAGCCAGCGCACCAATCAATGGTGCGCTGGCCCTTTAAATTTACTGAAGGCGGCGCGCGCGCCCTAGAGAGCGGGGCCGCGTGCGCCGAGAAGCAGGGCGAGTCGGCGTATGGAGCGAGGTGCAAGGTAAGTTAGACAGGGACGCGGCGCGTGAGCGGGGACCAGCCGCCACGGCAGCCGCGTCCCCGACACAAGGAATCCCATGCTCCCGGTCGGTATGTCCGAGAGGAGGCGAGAACGCCGGCGCTCCGGTCCGAAGGCGGGGACCGGAGCGCTCGCTGTGACACGGGCTATGACGGGTTAAAACGGATACTGTAAAAATCCAATAGACTATAATGGAATTTTGTAACTGATGTTTAATGGCCAATTTTCAGGGTTTTCATAATGGAACATATAACGGATCTTTAAAAAAGGATGAATGTATAGTGTGAAAAGGGCCTTAGAGGCTCACCATTAGCCAAACAAAAAAAGCCAGCAGCACTCTGGTCTCAGGTGAATCAAAGGTGGATTTTATTCATCCTGTGTACAAGCAGCTACGTTTCGGCACAGTCTCACACAGCCATTATCATTACATGGTTGTGTGAGACAGACAAAGTGTAGCTGCTTGTGCACAGGATGAATTAAATTCACCTTTGATCAGAGTGCTGCTGGCTTTTTTTGCATGGATGGATGGATGGATAGATAGATTTACCCCATCATTCTGCTCTCAATACCCCATAATGAGACTGTGGAAACAGAATGTTAGAAATGTTTGCTAATTAAAAAGTAAAAACTAAACAACTTCATTAACATAAGTATTCAGACCCTTCATTCCCTACTTAGTCGAATCCCCTTTGGCAGCAATTTCAGCCCCCAGTCTTTTTAGGGATGAGGCCACAAGGTTTACACACCTGGATTTGGGGATTTTCTGCCATTTTTCTCAGCAGTACACTTAATGGGTTACGAAGAGGGCACCCAAAAGAACCTCAATTTGATAAGGTAGTCCCTAGGTGAAAACAATTTCACTATATCTCTTTGACCAATTTATTCACCAATTAGGCGCAAGATACAATAAAATCATAAGTTTATTAAGCTAATCAATACAAAATACACATACTATATGCTGGGATGGGGGATAGGGTACAGGTGATATTCTACACTAGGAGCTCTACCTATCTAGGAGGGAACTCCTACTAAGTGTGGATAGGGTATGGGAAATACAGTACAAAATAGATTTAATGTGAAAAAGGCCTCTCTAGCCTACGCGTTTCGTCACAAGATAGTATTGGCTCATCAGGGAGTGAGAGGAATCCACAGTACAAACAATATTAGACATATACACATAACAATGTTAATAAGGACATAGCATATACAAAAACAGATATTAGTGTTATTAGTGCAAGCGTCCGTGGGTTAGTAGCTGTCAGCTAAATGTCAGATAGGGTCAGACAAATATTCAATGTGATATAATCAACCTCAAGCCAAATAGAACATATATGTAAACATAGATGACATGAGATGGTCCATATTAGTTGAATAGGACTCTTGACAAAAGCACTTCTGTTCTCACTTGTGGTACATTCATGTAGATATATAGATGTACAGACCCCTGACAGATGTATTTGTGATAGCCTGGGGGGTGTAGGGTATGGGGAGTGTAGCTGTGCAGTTATTAAAGGGTGCTTGTTAATCCTTGCTATTCGTGATGCCTGCTTTCCTACCGCCACCCTTCCCAAGAGCGATAGGGAGGTAGATAATAATAGATTGTCCACAACCGGAGAGTTTTCTGAAACAGTATTAACTTTTATTGAAGGTTTTCTGCAAGCTTCAATAATACAACAGTCTATAAGCATAACAACGGCCTTCCTTGGAGATTGACAAAGGTTGGGACTTTAGCATTTAGAGTCTTTTAGTGCTATGCGTTGCTCCACTGGATTTAGCGGTTAGTTGCGGTCCAGTAGTCACGCTAGCATTAGTGGGGATTTAGATTTGAACTCACGGTTTTGGTTCCGCTGAGGCCGGCAGGTTTTTGAGGCCTAGCGTGTCTTTGAATGTTGTGTAGCACCGTCCTGTTAGTCCGGCATCCACAAGAGCAGCAACCAAATAGAGAGATAATTGGACACAGCTCCCTTTATATGGGCAGGGGCTGGACTAAGGCTAATTGGTCCATACTCATGTCAATCACAATTACAGAGATTTGTGGGTAACACGTGACCCAAGGACCTCCCAAGATCCTGCAACACACCATAGAGGTTACTAGCATGGTCACATGACCGAAGGTCCTGCGAAGCCTAACAAGGTAAGTACTATACATTACTATAAAATATATATATAATTATTAAATATATACATTTATTATTATTAAAGATAGACTTGAGAAGAAGCGACTAGCGGCTGTTCCACCTGAGGAAACCTACCTGAACCTAGTTACTCTGACTTTGGGGACCTCTACACTAGGTACGGTATGCAATACGGTACCAGGACAGCACATATTGATAGATAACAGAGCTGGCAACCCTCTGAGTCCAGATGAAGATCAACAGAGGCCAAAGCCCCAGATGCAACATATATGTTCTATTTGGCTTGAGATTGATTATATCACATTGAATATTTGTCTGACCCTATCTGACATTTAGCTGACACCAAATAACACTAATATCGGTTTTTGTATATGCTATGTCTCTATTAACATTGTTATGTGTATATGTCTAATATTGTTTGTACTGTGGATTCCTCTCACTCCCTGATGAGCCAATACTATCTTGTGACGAAACGCGTAGGCTAGAGAGGCCTTTTTCACATTAAATCTATTTTGTACTGTATTTCCCATACCCTATCCACACTTAACAATAGGAGTTCCCTCCTAGATAGGTAGAGCTCCTAGTGTAGAATATCACCTGTACCCTGTACCCTATCCACCATCCCAGTATATAATATGTGTTTTTTGTATTGATTAGCTTAATAAACTTTATGATTTTATTGTGTCTTGCACCTAATTGGTGAATAATTGGTCAAAGAGCTATAGTTTTTCTCAGCAGATTCTCAGGCTCTGTTAGGGTATGTTCACACTACAGTGTGTGAACGGAATCTCCGCTCGCTGAATTCAGCCTGGCAGCCGGCGGCGGCGGTAGGACCGCGCGGCACTGAGCCGTCAATGCAGTGCTTGCAGACTTCGGCGCAAAGAATGAACATGTTCATTCTCTGTGCGGAACAATTTCAGCGGCGAAATTGTCCGCCGCTGAAATTCCGCAGTGTGAACGGGTCTCACGGAGACCCACTCACACAAATGTTAAGTTCACACCGCGGAGTTCCGCGGGGAATTCCGTAGAGTGAACATACCCTTAGGTTGGATGGGGAGCATTGGTGGAAGCCATTTTCAGGTCTGTTCCGAGATGTTCTTTTGGGTTCAAGTGTTATAGTAAACCCACAATACTCTGACACCTTATTATATGGATGAACAAATATTCCAGCAGGTCTGATAGAAGTAGCAGATCTGACAGGAAGGTTCTCCTGGAAATTGTGATTCCATAAACTACAGAGTAAATCACAAAGTTGAGCTCTGTATCCCTGTTTTACAAGTAGTCTAATCATAACTTGACCCAAGTAAAGGAGTAATGAAATAACTAAAGAGCAGCAGGGACGTGCACACATAGACTCAAAAGGGGGCTTGAGCCCCTGTCCTTTAATGTACCTACCCTATAAATGCCCTCACTGATTGGGACCTCCATGGGGACCCATTCAGCTGACATTACTACCAGAGGTGCCTTACCCCAGGAATTTTGTTGTGTTTAACATATTTAAGGTTTTAAAAATAATTTATTTAATGAGAGGTGCCCTTTTTTTCTACTTGAGCCTCTGCCCCCGACAATGTCTGTGCACATCCCTGAAGAGTAGATATTGTTCACAGGCAATGTCCATCACTAAACCCCCATTTTAAAAAAAAAATACAAAAAATTTGTGCTAATGTATTTCAAGTTACATCTTTCCAGAGGGTGAACTGGGGCCCTGTGTCTTCTTATACGGTGCTGACATGTCTCTGTAACACATTAACAGTTGTAAATAAATCACTTTAAGACCAAATGAATAATTTTGTTTTAGACTGGCACTGCTCAATATATATATATATATATATATATATATATATATATATATATATATATATATATATATATATATATATATATATAGTAGAAGTCAGTGGGTGTCAGTGTAAAACAGGAATGTAGCAGGTTTTTCACAGTAAAATCCCCAAACTAATAACCTAGCAGTGGTGCAAGGTATTGAAGCATTGTCCTGTTCACTTGAATGGGGGGACATGCAATACAATGTCAACTTGCTAAAAAAAAAGTGTACTTAGACATTCACAAGTAAAACCTAAAACCCAATTTTAAACAGCTGGTAAAATGGTGGATGGAAGGTTTGTATTACGGGCTTCTTGCCTAAGTGTAACAAGACTGGAGTGTGGGTCCAGGTTTTGGGAGTGACTGAAGGTTCTGGAAATAAATTCCCTCCCATACTCTAGTTCTTTTATATGTTACAGGCCTAAACCTGATCTCACAGGTGTATAAGCACGGTCAGAGGGCAACAGAGAGGAGCAGGTCAGCTTGTCTGTGGTATGTGCATCCCCGGCACAGGACGGGTCTCCTGCCACTGCAGGATGGAGCTTCTGTTGACATTGTAAACAAGCAGCATTTGACAGGCCTCTTCTTTCCCACTCTGTATTGCATACCATAATACCTCAGTTTCTCCTCCTCCTGAATATTCACAACGTGTCCCACTAACCCCCACATTCATGTGGCATTGGCCCATTGCAGGCTATTTTACCTGTTGGGGAGTATATGATAGTTATGTCGTTACCTCTTCATCTGGCCGTGAGCTAATATTTGTTGTTTCTATTCTTGGCTCAAAATACTCTGTAAATATATTATTTTACCCTTTACGCTTCTTTAACCCCTGAGGGCGTAACAGAAACGCATTGGGTGAATAGTAAGGGGGTTCATTCCTTAAATGTATCTGCCAAATGATCTATGTATATTTGATGCTTTTGTTTAGCATGCAATAATTGCCCTTTTTTGACTGTCGGGAAGCATTCTAGTTTTACCATTATGGTTTGGTGGTAGTATTATCTTGAATTACACACTTTTCAATTTATTATGAAGGGCGAATTTAAATAGAGTTTTTATTAAAGGCTAAGTTTTACGGCACCTTTTTTTTTTTCTCTTTATAAGTTGGTATGCTGGATACTAATACACTGCAACAAAAAAGACTGACTTTGAGACTGTACCTACCAGGTTTTGGGTGAGAAGCTCAGAAGTTTAGGTAAAGAACCTGATGTGATGAACATTTGAGTTTCTGTTATTCCGCATGCTGCAAGTGGAATCTATTGCAGTATGTGAATTATTACAATAGACCCAAGATTACTGAACTGTGACACCGACCTGTTTGGGTCTGTTTGCTTGCTGGCAAGACTGTCTGAAGAGTCCTGGTCTACACAGTGGGGGAGATTTATCAAAACCTGTGCAGAGGAAGAGTGGTGCAGTTGCCCATAGCAACCAATCAGATTGCTTCTTTCATTTTACACAGGCCTCTAAAGAGGCCTGTGGAAAATGAAAGAAGCAATCTGATTGGTTGCTATGGGCAACTGCACCACTCTTCCTCTGCACAGGTTTTGATAAATCTCCCCCAGTGTCCATATTGAAGATGCTGTAGCTCACTAGCAGATAATCGGTTGGGATCATGAGAGCCACAGTCCTCCACTGTAATGGTGACCAGAAAATTCACCCAAAAACTTCTGGCTGCTGGCAAACCACCACTAGGGGAAGTTTAGTGCATGTGGCTCCTATTGAAATGGCAGGAACCTGACCGATCAACTTTTGACACATTTCTAGGACATATCAAAAGTGACAGTGCCCATTTAAGTCAAAGACTACAAAGCTACATTGTTCATGCAACATCAAGTTTTAAACCGCACAATTGAATCGTTTTTGTGCCCTTGTCTTGTGACTATTTTTGACTATTTATTTGAGAATTTGAACAGCCAAATTTCAAGCAGGTCACAGTTCACAAGAAAGGTGAGGAAACAACATAGTCTATACGATAAGGCCAAAGGGTGTGAATGTACGTCCCCATCCCGCTCCCGTTGTATGAGGCATGCTCAGGAGATAAGCGAGCTTTATATCCAGTGGGTCTTCATTGCTATCAGCAACCAAGACCCACGGCTAATGCCAGAAATCACCGATTGGCATTAACCTTTTAGACACCATAATCAAAGTTGATAGCGGCATCTAAAACGGGGAAAAAACTATTGTGGTATTTGAGTGGAGCTGATCGGGACCACCTCTGCAAAATCCCATTAAATTTTTTTTTTTTTTTTTTTAATAATGTAAACAAAAATAAACATAAAACATATGTGGTATTACCACATGAGTAAATATCTGAACTATTAAAATAAAATGTTAATAAAACTGCACGGTCAATGACTGAAATGTAAGAAGATACCAAAGTCCAGAATTGCACATTTTTGGTCACTTCATCAAAAAGTTCCATCATAACAAAAATGGCACCGAAAAAAACTAAAGGTCACAGTACAAAAAATGCCCCTCATAAAGCCCCGTATACAAATAAATAAGAGTTAAGTGTCAAGGGAGGACAATTGTACGCATACAGATTTTTTTACAATTTTTTTTTTAAGTATTTAAAAAAATAAAACCTATAAAAATTGGGCATAATTCTAATCGTAAGGAACTACAGAATAAAGATAATGTGTAATTTCTACCTAAAAATATGCTGGGTAGAAACAGAAGCCCCACAAATAATTGAAGTACAATTGGTGGCGCAAATAACAATCCCTCATATGGGTCTGTAAGTGGGAAATTAAAAGCATTATGGCTATTAGAAGGTGAGGAGGAAAAAATTAATGAAAAAATGAAAAATCTCAATGTCCTCCAAAGCCGTCACGCCCTCTCCATTCATGTCTATGGGAGGAGGCGGGAGGGCTAGTATGCCTCCTTCCATAGACGTGAATGGAGGGGAATGGTGTCACGTCCTGAACACAAGCTTCTGTGTTCAGAATGCCGCAGTGCTGGCTTGGAGATCACGGGGGGGTCCCAGCGGCAGGACCCTCTGCGATCAGACATCTTATCCTCTCTCCTTTGGATAGGCGATAAGATGTGTAGTGACGGAGTACCCCTTTTCAGGGGCTAGCTCTTAGTTGTCAAACTTGTGGTCCTCCAGCTGTCGCAAAATTACAACTCCCAGAATGCCCACACAGCCAATGGCTTTCTGGGCATGATGGGCCACAGGTTTGGCAATAACACCTAGGGTCTAGCTGATTTTGAGATTTGGCAGCAGGTGTGTTGCGATTGCAATAATTATCAAAGTGCGAACTTTATAGAGTAAATCTTCTCAACAGCCTCCATGACGATAAAACGATACACATCTTTATTCTTACTCTTCCAAAAAATAATGCAATATTTATATCACCTGACCACAGCCGTCGTGCAGCTTTAGGAGTACTATTTCTTAGCCTTGCCTGCATCAGAAAGTAAGAAAATTACCAAAATATCTCCACGTCAAACATTTCTTGAACGATGGCCCAGCTTTCAAGGTCCCTCATAAAAAATGCATGAAAGTGGCCAAGAATGCAACATCACCCACACTTTCCTTGTTTTTTGGGATGAAAGCCAAAAATGATCAGTGTGACAAGGAGTTAGAATGTAAAAGTAACTCAAACTATGAAATAAAGGTGCCTGGTGTTAAACATACCGTCACATAACCCACGTTATAAGAAGTTATTCTAGTTATTGAGCAGAAAATACCAAAACTGGTCCATTTAAGGCTGGTCCATTTTGTTGGGATGGTTTAATGGATGTTTAAAAAAATGATTTTAAAGGGGTATTCCATAAAGGGAGATAAGATGTCTGATCTCCGTGAAGCACCCGCATTCTATGTGGGGCTGCTGCTCCAGGCTGCACGTGACATCACGCCATGCCCCCTCGTGATGTCATGCCAAGCCCTCTCCATTCATGTCTATCCTTTGGATAGGAGATAAGATGTCTTTGACCGGAATACCCCTTTAACCCCTTAACAACTACAGACGTAAATGTACGGAGGTACTTCGCGCACTAAGACGTACATTTATGTCCTGTACATGACCGCGAGCATCAGAGCGGCACTCACGTCATGCACTGCAGACCCTGGCTGCTATCAGCAGCCACGGACCCACCGGTAATGGCGGACATCAGCGATCGTGCCGATGTCCGCCATTAACCCCATAGATGCCGAGATCACTACATGTCTTCTGCTCTGGCCTGAGATCGAGCAGACCAGAGCAGAAGATAACCCTATGCATAGCACTGAACAGTATTAGCAATCAAGTGATTGCTATAGATAGTCCCCAATGGGGACATAAAAAGTGTAAAACAAAAGTTAAAAAATGTAAAAAAAATTGTCCCTTTTATTCCCATTTTACCCCCAAAAAACTACTATAGGAACATAGAGCATATAAGAGCATGTTTAAAGTACATACAAGGGTATTATACAGAAACTGTGGAATTGGAGACGTATACCAGATAAAAAATTATTTTTCCCAATGCATCTGCATAAATTCTGTAAGACACAAGCAACAGTATAAGGCAGAGCAGCCTGACTATGGAGCTCTGCCTTATGAATGAGACACGCTACAAATCCCTGTTCACATACGCAGTATTCCAAGAACCAGTTCCCAGCACTCCACTATGTACTCCATGGCAGTGACACAGCTATATATAGACTATGCTGCTTCTGGCCTATCAGCCTTCAGGGGATTCAACCCAGGAACTGAGGAAACAGTATCTCAAATAAATGGCGCTAACGTATTGCGCACAATTGCTCATTAAACCCTTTACTGTGCACAAACCTGCAGGACATGACATCCAGGAAATTGAATAATATCCAATACTGAATGCTTACTGCAAAAACCGAGGCTCTTCAGGATACTTTGGGGAGGGGAACTGTAATTTAAAAGGAAAAACTATCCATCTGCGCTATGAACCACGCGGCTTTGGAGCCGTAATGTAACCTATTGCTTATGCATCATTATTCGACAATATATTGTGCACGGACTGCAGAAATGCATCACATTCCGGATGATGTAAAAGGCAATGAATTATCATAAATCATGTATGGAGTCTACAATGCATACAAAGGATTGACAGTAGAGTTTGTTCTGAATTAAACATAGTCAAGTTGAGTTTGCTGTAAAGCAACTATACATAGCAGGGTTGAGTTTGTTCTGTTGCACAACTCCTCATTATAAGACTACAGAGGCTTATCTACTGTATAATAGTAGTGTACCACTGGGTGGTTACCAGTATGACACTTTGGTATTCATGAATATTGCGCACACGACGCAGTTACTGAACCACTACATTTTGTATCTGGTGGTGCTTGTTATGAATTTTCCATGTAGAAAAATTGCAACACTTTAAGTAAAAAAAAATAAAAAAATGTGGCAGATTTATACAGTCCTAGTTAATATCTCACTTTATGTCACAATGGAATACATTTTTAAAATATGCGTTTGCGCTGAATGACCCAGCATGTCCATGTTAAATGACAACACTGTAATACTTTATTTTACCTGTTGGGGCACTGCAGAAGAACTGAACACTTGCTTTCAGATTCCCCCACAGATGATCACTGGTTGCTGATTGGGTGACCTCTTTATAAAATAAAGTTAATGTGGTGTCGGGGTGTGAGGTGCAGGGCAGATGTTATGGCCCAAGGGGCAGATGGTATTAACCCCATCTTGTCGTGACGCCAGGGCGTGGTTTAGCCTTAACCACGCGAAGGTAATACCGCTGATCCTGGGTTAGGCAGGGGCAACGAAGACACCAACGACAAATTAAGGATAAAGGCAGCTTTACTGAGACAAGACAGGTTATATAGTCTTTGCAGTACAGCCAAATATCCCAGGGAGGTGACCAGTGACACAGGGGGACCTCGCAGGCTTGCTGGGACTTGCAGTACTTAAACTGACTTTAGTACAGGCCACGGTGACTACAGATGGACTTGACTTGACAGATGGTGAATGACAATAAGATGACTTGACTTACTGATGACCGACTTGTGGCTGCAGGACTTTAGGTTTGAGGCCTCCAATGCTCTGGACATAGACACTGAGATGACTGCACTGGACCTCAGCATACAGCAGAAGAGAGAGATTGCAGCCCCTCCCCTTGTTATATAGGGGGGCTGTGCAAGGAGCCCATAGGTCACTTGGAGGGTCACCTGCCCTCTGGGTAACAATCATGTGATATAAACATTAAAGTAACAGTACATAATTTATACACAACCTATATACATAATGGGGGTATGCTGCAGGGGAGCCCTGGGGACATGCAGGGACTCTGCCTGACAGAGCTGGAGGACAGTACAGGGCCACATCATCCTGTACTGGGACATCACATTACTATACAAAGAAATGGTGGAATTTATTTTTGTGGGGTTGACGTGTCGCACTATTTGTCACAGTTGCTTTTTAGAAACTTTTGATTGCAACTTTTCCTTAAATGCTTTTTCTTGTAGTTCTGCCGTAGTCTGGGGAACTTTTTGCAGTGGTCATAAATTTATCATGTGCGCACGATTTGTCGCAAATCTACACCCACCCAGACCTGACTTACGAAACTGGTTATGGACAGCATTTGTAAAAAGTTTATGAATTTGCAGAGGAGAAACCATACAAAGTTTTGTACCGAAGTGTAATTTCCCAAAAATGTGTTCTAGCACCATATTTATCACATGCCGTAAAACCACTTTTTAAATCTGGCGCACGTACACATTACTAACACACAAATTAAGCATACCTGTCATACATGTGTTTTTTTTATGTGTCTAGCTGCTGTATCTGGCTCACAAACCCCTCTGTTCTGCTGCTCACTCATTCTGCCATCCACTGCTCAGGAAGGGGCATGTCTGAGGCAAGCACTGAACCCACCCTCACTCACCATGCATTCACTTCCTCCCTGAGTCTGCTTTGCTGTTCGGGTCTCTTCATCCAATCCCTGCAGGCTGCTCTGTAACCCCCTCCTCTGTTTCTATGATGCAGTCTCATAGGACAGGAGTGAGCACAGAAAAGCGTTAGTCCCTCCCCCTCCCCCAACCCCCCCCCCCCCCCCGCCTTACTTACTGGACTTTGTCTCAGTCTGTGTTTCAGCGTGGACAAAAATGATGCTGCAGCCGGGCAGGATTATGTTCTGGATGATAGGGGGACCCTAGTGGTGTTTCTTTTATGATATAAGCCATTATGTCTATTTAAATAAGATTTTTTTTTAAAGTATATTAGAAAAGTTAAAGGGGTATTCCAGGAAAAAACTTTTTTATATATATCAACTGGCTCCAGAAAGTTAAACCGATTTGTAAATTACTTCTATTAAAAAATCTTAATCCTTTCAGTACTTATGAGCTTCTGAAGTTAAGGTTGTTCTTTTCTGTCTAAGTGCTCTCTGATGACACCTGTCTCGGGAACCGCCCAGTTTAGAAGCAAATTCCCATAGCAAACCTCTTCTAAACTGGGCGTTTCCCGAGACACGTGTCATCAGAGATTACTTTGACAGAAAAAACAACCTAAACTTCAGAAGCTCATAAGTACTGAAAGGATTAAGATTTTTTTAATAGAAGTAATTTACAAATCTGTTTAACTTTCTGGAGTCAGTTGATATATATATATATATATATATATATATATATATATATATATATAATATATATATATATATATTATATATATATATATATATATATAAAAAAAAGTTTTTTCCTGGATAACCCCTTTAATGTTTTGCAAAGATATACAACATATAAAAAGATTTTTGAATCTGGCAGTGCCCATTTAATGGTGTAGAATTTTTTTTCCTGCACACCATTAATAAATTCCCTTCATCATTGATGTCCCCCTATCATCTGCAGATCATTAGGTAATAGAAGAGACAAAACCCACTGTACCCATCAAAATAGTAAAATTCCCTCATGGATTTTCATCATCTTCACCACTAAACCTCTTCCATAGAAGAAGGCGGTACAGACAGGGCTCAAGTCCTGCAGGAACGCGTGGGAAGTTCCTGCACTTTTTCCACAGCAGTAACACCATTCTCATTAGCAGTAATTCTGCATTACCGACTCTTGAGTGGAATCTTGGGTGAGTTCCTGCACTTTTTTTTCCCAGCACTTGACCCCTGGGTACAGACATATTCTCACATTCACCCCACCATGTCATTTCCCACACTCACAGGTGGATGGCAGGCACCAATTCAAGTCCGTAGATAAGGCCTTGTTCACATTGCCGTTGGACCCAGCTATTTGGAGTTCCGGCGGCAATCTCGTCAGGACGATGAAAGTTTAGCAGAGATAAAAAAAATTGTGCATGCATTGAATTTACCTTGAATGGGGTCTATCAGGACCCGGCAGTGTCCGTTGTGTTCTGACCCGTTTCAGTGTCCATTCTGCTTAAGAAGAAAACAAAAGAGCCCGAACAGTTCTGAACGGGACAGAAGACAACGTCAATGTGAACCTAGCCTTAGAGGGCAAGGCTAAAAGTAAGTTAGTAAATAGTTAATGAGAGAGCCATGATCCAGCTCTTAGACCCAGCCGACAATCTCCTCTTCATGGCAGTCAGGACCAGAGGTAGGGTTGTCACCTGGCCGGTATTTTATTGGCACAGCCGGTATTTTGGCCACCCTGCCGGTATTTTTATATTAGAAATACCGGCAATGCAATGGCCGGTATTTATCCAACAAATCTTCCAAATCCGGGAATGTTGCACCATAACCTATACCAGTGTTTCCCAACCAGAGCACCTCCAACTGTTGCAGAACTACAACTCCCATCATGCCCGGACAGCCGTTGGCTGTCCGGGCATGCTGGGAGTTGTAGTTTGCAACAGCTGGAGGCACCCCTGGTTGGGAAACACTGACCTATACTATATACTACTATATAGTCCAACATGCTGGGAGTTGTAGTTTTTCGTTGGGGGCAACTGCTGAGCCCCAGGCTGTATCAGGGCATGCTGGGAGTTGTAGTTAATAACTAACTGCAACTCTCGAATTTTATAAAAAGAAAAAAAAAAGAAAGTCACATCAAAACAAAAATGGTACTGTTAAAAACTAAAGATCGGGGCACAAAAAATTCCCATATAAGGAGAAATAAAAGAGTTATAGGGGTCAGAATAGGACAAAAGTTCCCCTGCATATCTGTATTCTGTGATGTTATGCATGTATAATTAATTATTATGCAAATTAGCATGGCTGGTATTTTTTGGGGGCAAGAAAGGTGGCAGACCTAACCAGAGGTGACGACTATCTACATGGACCATCTGCTCTGAAGTACTGAGATCCAGGCATGTCACTAGCCAGTTGAGCCTCTGTCTTAGAATTTCTAGTCATTTCAACACTGAGGCACTCGGTTGGGAGAACCCTGTTAGAGATGGAATTTTATGAACTGTATGGAGGTACTTAAAAGGAAGAAGCCAATATATAAAAATGATAATGGAGCAAGCTTATTACTGCAACAATACCTCTAGAATATATCAAGGCCTTTTTTGATGAAAAACATAATTGGCTACCTTTACAGAATAAATGCATCTGCTGCTCTCCGTCACAGTGTACGTCACAGGTCCTTAGAAGGTTAAAGGTAACACAAGAGAAGGTTGAAGTTACTTATCGTTCTTCTAAGGACCTGTGACGTACACTGTGACGGAGAGCAGCAGATGCCATTTATCTTAAAGGGTACCTTTCATCAAAAAAGCTTTTGATATATTCTAGATTAATGTATGCAGAATAACTTTCCAATAGCATGTTATTAAAAAATATGCTTCTTTCTATTTAATTTTCCACTTTGAAAAAATGACCACTAGGGGTCTCCCTACCAGTCCTTTTTTATAGATTTCAGACTCATGCTGGAGTCCTAAATCTCAGACTGCAGCCGGGACACAGACAAGCACAGCACTGCCCCCTGGCAGTGAGCAGTGCTGAGTTTGTCTGTGTCCCAGCTGCAGTTTGAGATTTAGGACTCCTGCATGAGTCTGAAATCTATAAAAAAAAGGACTGGTAGGGAGACCTCTAGTGGTCATTTTTCAAAGTGGAAAATTAAATAGAACGAAGCATATTTTTTAATAACATGCTATTGGAAAGTTATTCTGCATACATTAATCTAGAATATATCAAACATTTTTTTTGATGAAAGGTACCCTTTAATAGTCCGAATGGAGTCACCAAGGGGGGAGATTTATCAAAACCTCTCCAGAGGAAAAGTTGCTGAGTTGCCCATACCAACCAATCAGATCGCTTCTTTCATTTTTTAGAGGACTTTAAAAAAAAAAAATGAAAGAAGCGATCTGATTGGTTGCTAGGGGCAACTCGGCATCTTTTCCAAAGGACAGGTTTTTAATCTCCCCCCAGTGACTCTGTTTGGGACATATGCACCGCGCTTATGTGTCCCGTTGAATATATCCCGAATGGAGTCACTAGTTGACCATGAGATCCACAGATTTTTTTCTGCGGTTTTGGCCCCAAGCATGCTGGGGGAGGTTTATCAAAACCTGTGTAGAGGAAAAGTGGTGCAGTTGCCCATAGCAAGTAATCAGATCGATACTTTCATTTTTCCAAGGCCTCTTTAACCCCTTAAGGACACATGACGTACTGGAACGTCATGTGTCCACTCCCGATCTATAACGCGGGGCCACGGCGTGGCCCCGCGTCATAGCGGGTCGGGCCCGGCCTCTAACAACGGCCGGGACCCGTGGCTAATAGCGCGCGGCATTGATCGCTGTGCCGCGCGCTATTAACCCTTTAGACGCGGCGTTCAAAGTTGAACGCCGCGTCTAAAGTGAAACCGAAAGCATCCCGGCTAGCTCAGTGGGCTGTTCGGGATAGCCGCGGTGAAATCGCGGCATCCCGAACAGCTGACAGGACAGCGGGAGGGCCCCTACCTGCCTCCTCGCTGTCCGATCGCCGAATGACTGCTCAGTGCCTGAGATCCAGGCATGAGCAGTCATCCGGCAGAATCGTTGATCACTGGTTTCTTATGAGAAACCAGTGATCAACATAGAAGATCAGTGTGTGCAGTGTTATAGGTCCCTATGGGACCTATAACACTGCAAAAAAAAAGTGAAAAAAAAAAGTGAATAAAGATCATTTAACTCCTCCCCTATTAAAAGTTTGAATCACCCCCCTTTTCCAATAAAAAAAAAACAGTGTAAATAAAAATAAAAATAAACATATGTGGTATCACCGCGTGCGGAAATGTCCGAATTATAAAAATATATCATTAATTAAACCGCTCGGTCAATGGCGTGCGCGCAAAAAAATTCCAAAGTCCAAAATAGTGCATTTTTGGTCACTTTTTATATCATTTAAAAATGAATAAAAAGCGATCAATAAGTCCTATCAATGCAAAAATGGTACCGTTAAAAACTTCAGATCACGGCGCAAAAAATGAGCCCTCATACCGCCCCATACACGGAAAAATAAAAAAGTTATAGGGGTCAGAAGATGACAATTTTAAACGTATTAATTTTCCTGCATGTAGTTATGATTTTTTCCAGAAGTCCGACAAAATCAAACCTATATAAGTAGGGTATCATTTTAATCGTATGGACCTACAGAATACATATCAGGTGTCATTTTTACCGAAAAATGTACTACGTAGAAACGGAAGCCCCCAAAAGTTACAAAACAGCGTTTTTTTTTTCAATTTTGTCGCACAATGATTTTTTTTCCCGCTTCACCATAGATTTTTGGGCAAAATGACTGACGTCATTACAAAGTAGAATTGGTGGCGCAAAAAATAAGCAATCATATGGATTTTTAGGTGTAAATTTGAAAGAGTTATGATTTTTTAAAGGCAAGGAGCAAAAAACGAAAATGCAAAAACGGAAAAACCTCCGGTCCTTAAGGGGTTAAAAATGAAAGAAGCGATCTGATTGGTTGCTATGGGCAACTGCACCACTTTTCCTCTACATAGGTTTTGATTCATCTCCCCCAAGACTATGGTGGTTAGAAGTCTTTCTGAGCAAAAAAAAAAAAAAAAAAAAAAAAACACCATAAATAACACTGTGGATTTAGCATTGGTGTTTTTCAATTTTTTTTTATTTTTTTAACCCCAGAAATCCCAGAGTCACATGATAAAAGAATCACATGACTTGTCATGATAAAAACGCAGGGGGATAAAAGGCCAAAGAAAAAAACACCAAGACTTTTTTCGGGGGAATAAAAAAAAAAAAAAAAAATGCCACAAAAACTTAATCTTGGGAGTGCAAAATGACAGTTTTTTGTGGCATTTTTTAAAGGTAAAAATAAGAAAACGTAAGATGATGCAAAACTACAACTCCCAGCATGCCCGGACAGCCAACGGCTGTCCGGGCATGCTAGGAGTTGTAGTTTTGCAACCTCTGGAGGTCAACTGTTTGGAGACCACTGCTTTAAAGTACCATACATACAGTATATGAGATTTTGTAAACAAAATACACATGTAAGAATGTTTATAGCACCAAAACATTATACAGCGTCTGAACTTCGCCAAACTCATCCTTCCTGGTCATCTGAGCCACACACGTGCCAGTCTGTCGACTGACAGCAAACAGAGGTCTTGAAAACCTAGAAGAACTGGAAGATTGTATCAATCTTCATTAATGAATGAGTACGCATTTTGGGGGGGGAATTCATCAATAGTATGATGAATTTGGTGCAAGTCGTGCAAAGACATTGTGGAACGCACGTTTTTAAGCCAGCTCAATCATGGTGTAGATTTGGGCCCAAATGCAACAATCGGGGGGGATTTGTCAAAACCTGTGTAGAGGAAGAGCGGTGTAGTTGCCCGTGGCAACCAATCAGATCACTTCTTTCATTTTTCAGAGGCCTTTTTAAAAACGAAAGAAGAAATCTGGTTGCTATGGGCAACTGCATGACTCTTACTTTATGCAGGTTTTAATAAATCTTCCCCTACCCCCTGATGAATGATACATTAAATGATAAATTCATGACCGCTGAAGTATTACACCAAAAGGTGCTTTAAAGAAAGGGGCAACCACTGAACTGCGCCAAAATATGCCGCTAACATGCACAAAAAAACCTTAAGTACATCCAATGATAACCGCCACCTATGTCTGCGAAACCACGATATCCCCTTACTCTTCCACCGACGTGGACCATACCATTTACTGATTCACCTTATCTTCGGCCAACTTTGTATTTTTGTATCCGGGAATGGCAAAAATTTTTAAAATTCGTCAATTTGATTTTTTTTTTTTTATGCCAAGATCCCCGGAACTTGATCAAGCTGATCCTATGCCAATGTTTCCCTATCGGGGTGCCTCCAGCTGTTGCAAAGCTACAACCCCCCCCCCCCCCCCCCCCCCCAGCATGTCCCGGACAGAAAACGAGCACGGGACTTGATCAAGTTGATCCTATGCCAGTGTTTCCCAACTGGAGTGCAAGACTACAACTCCCAGCATGCCCAGACAGCCAACGAGAGCTCGGGACACGATCAAGTTGATCGTATGCCAGTGGTTCCAAACCAGGGTGCCTCCCGCTGTTGCAAAAATACAACTCCCAGCATGTGCGGACAACCTCGAACCTGGAACTCGATCAAGTTGATCCAATGCTGATGTTTCCCAACTGGGGTGCCTCCAGCTGTTGCAAAGCTACAACCCCCAGCATATCCCGGACAGAAAACGAGCCCTGGACTTGATCAAGTTGATCCTATGCCAGTGTTTCCCAACTGGGGTGCAAAACTACAACTCCCAGCATGCCCAGACAGCCAACGAGAGCTCGGGACACAATCAAGTTGATCGTTTGCCAGGATTTCCAAACCAGGGTGGCTCCAGCTGTCGCAAAAAATACAACTCCCAGCATGTGCGGACAACATCGGACAAGCTGATCCTATGCTGATGCTTGCTTACCAACCGGGGTGTTCCAAGCTGTTGCAAAACTACAACTCCCAGCATGTGCAGACAAGCTGATCCTATGCTGATGCTTACCAACCGGGGTGCCTCCAGCTTTTGCAAAACTACAACTCCCAGCATGTGCGGACAACCTCGGATAAGTTGATCCTTTGTTGATGCTTAGGCTTACCAACCGGGGTACCTCCCGCTGTTGCAAAACTACAACTCCCAGCATGTGCGGACAACCTCGGACAAGCTGATCCTATGCTGATGCTTACCAACCGGGGTGCCTCCGGCTTTTGCAAAACTACAACTCCCAGCATGTGCGGACAACCTCGGACAAGTTGATCCTATGCTGATGCTTACCAACCGGGGTGTCTCAAGCTGTTGCAAAACTACAACTCCCAGCATGTGCGGACAACCTCGGACAAGCTGATGCTTACCAAATGGGGTGCCTCCAGCTGTTGCAAAACTGCAACTCCCAGCATGTGCGGACAGCCTCGGACAAGCTGATCCTATGCTGATGCTTACCAACCGGGGTGTCTCAAGCTGTTGCAAAACTACAACTCCCAGCATGCCCGGAGAGCCAACGGCTGTCCGGGCATGCTGGGAGTTGTAGTTTTGCAACAGCTGGAGGCACCCTGGTTGGGAAACCCTGTCCTATAGATATCCGTGCTTTTATCTTCTATACAGATCAGCGTTATGTCTTAGGCCAAGCTATAGACCGGCCACATGACATGAGTTGTATAGCGCCACATGATGCTGAATGACACTGTGACCAAGCAGCCTCCTGTCCTTGAGGGGCATCTTGGCTCTCTCTCTCTCCAGCGCCATGGCATGATGACAAGGATCAGCAGCATCCTCTAAGCCGGATCCCAGACTCACAGTGATGATGATATTGCACAGGGGAAGGGGAGAGAGAATTGGGTGTAGTAGGTGTGATCTTAAAGGGGAAGCACAGAGGGACAGGGGATAACTCTCCTGCAGGGAGGGGGTGTGATGATGCAATGAACAGGGAACTTTCTTAGCTGGGATGTATACCACCAGCCATGGGCAGCCAGCATCACTGCAGTGCCAGCTGTGAGGTGTCAGGCTGCAGTACCAGGCCTAGAGCTGCCACCTGACTGACTGATGCCCTGGCACACACACTACACAACACAGAAGAGATTACAGGCACTAACCAATGACCTCCTGGAGCTCGTAGCTGTCCCTGCAGATGGGCCACCCGATGGGCTGTGCTGGGGGCTGGCTGTGCACCGGGGAGTCGCTCTGCTCTGCCATCCTGGTTACCGAGGAGGGTGATGCTGCTGGTGGGCACCTCTGCTGCGGGCTGGCACCTGACTGATCACTGACAGCCGGGCAAGCAGGCAGGCACAGGGCTGGAGGAGAGGAGAGGAGGAGGAGAGGGGAGGTGCAGCCGGTGCTTCCTCCTGGGTGACAGGGGAGGGAGGTGGCGCTTCACAGCCACCAGCCTCCTGCCCGGGCGATGATGATACCTAGGACGGGCGCAGCTGGCACCAGGAGGGGCTGCGGGTATCACACCTGCTGCAGGCGATACATTGGACCAGTCCCTATCCGGATACAGTGGGGTCCCCACTACAAGCGCCGATTATTATGTTTCAGACTTAAGTTATCTTTATGTCTTATAGAATTGTAATGTCTTATAAGTTTATTATGTATAAGTCCTGTTATTTTGATATATTGTTTATATATTGTTTTGTTTTTTTTAAAGATTTTATTATGTATATGTTCTACTAGGCTTTTGTTATGTATGCTCTCTGTTTATACTTTATCTATATGTTCCGTTCTAATATGTGTATAGTTTTAATGTTTATGTTCTGTTCTATCATGTTTAGATGTTGTTATGTATATGTTCTACTCTATTCTGCATATATTTTATCAAGCATTCATTCTGTTCTATTATGTTTAGATGTTATTATGCATATGTTGTACTTTATTATGCATACATTCTGTTTTATTATGTTTAGATGTTATGTATATGTTCTTCTCTATTATACATATATTTTATCAAGCATACATTCTGCTCTATTGTGCATATATCTTTTATCAAGCATACATTCTGTTCTATTATGTTTTAGATTTTATTATGTATATTTTCTGCTCTAGTAAGTATATATTTTATCAAGCATACATTGTTTTATTATGTTTAGATGTTATGTACAGTGATCCCTCAACTTACAATGGCCTCAGCATACAATAGTTTCAACATACAATGTTCTTTTCTGGACCATTGTAACTTGAAACCAGACTCAACATACAATGCTATGGAATCTGCGAAACGTGTCAATGACTGGAAGAACTGACCATTCAGAATGGATATTTCACTGGTAAAACCGGTGTATTCCTAAAGTGTATGCACTGACTGGTGTCTAGTAGCGCCCCCTACAGTACAGGTAGGTATTACATGTTCTGTACTCTTTACCTGTGCCAGGGTTGGCTGCTCCTTTGGGCATCAGGTGAGGGCGACTCCATTTTCCTTTTTTAGGACACTACGTGTTCTGTACAGGACCCTGAAGAAGCTCCTGTCCTCTACATAGACCAGTGTTTCCCACAGAGGGTGCATCCAGCTGTTGCAAAACTACAACTCCCAGCATGCCCTGACAGCCGAAGGCTGTCCGGGCATGCTGGGAGTTTTAGTTTTGCAACATCTGGAGGCACTCTGGTTGGGAAACAGTGACATAGACAGTGATTACAGCTCCCAGCAGATCTTTCTTACTTTTATATGTAAGGATTTGCTTTATCTCTATTAGTTATCTACTTATTTATCTTTAATCCTCACTTTTTCCTATTTTTGGATGACATTTTGGGGCTTCAGAACAAATTACCAGGTTTCCATAGAGTTCTGGTCTCAACATACGATGGTTTCAACATACAATGGTCGTCCTGGAACCAATTAATATTGTAACTTGAGGGACTACTGTATATGTTCTGCTCTAGTAAGTATATATTTTATCAAGCATACATTCTGTTCTATTATGTTTAGTTTTTACTATGCATATGTTCTGTTCTATTATGTTTTAGATGTTGTTATGTATATGTTCTCTGTTATGCATACATTCTGTTTTATTATGTTTAGATATCATTATGTATATGTTCTTTTTGACTATGCTTATATTTTGCTTTGTATATGTTCTGTTTGTTTATATTTCATTATGTATATGTTCTGTTCTATTATGTTTAGATTTTATTACGTATATGTTCTACTTGTTTAGATTTTATTATGTCTTCAGTTTATTTATATTTTATGTATACAGTATGTGCTGTACCATTATGTTTAGATTTTATAATGTATGTATTCTTTTCTATTATGTTTATATTTTATTATGTAGATGTTCTGTTCTATTATGTTTAGATTTTACCATGTATATCAGTGGTCCCCAGACTGTGGATCTCCAGCTGTTGCAAAACTTTAACCCCCCAGCATCCCCAGACAGCCTTTGGCTGGGAGTTGAAGTTTTGCAACAGCTGAAGGTCCGCAGTTTGGAAACCACTAATGTATTATGTTCTGTTTTATTATGTTTAGATTTTATTATGTGTGTGTGTGTGTGTGTTCTGTTCTATTATGTTTATAAATGGTCTTCAAACTGTGGACCTCTGTGTGTGTGTGTGTGTGTGTGTATGTATATATATATATATATATATATATATATATATATATATATATATATATATATATATATATATATTCTAATGTACAGTGGTCCCTCAACTTTACAATGTCCTCAGGTTACAATATGTTCTGCATACAATTATCTTTTCTTAAACCAGACTCCTTGATAGTATACACGGCTATATACTTTTAAATAACTTGATAGAAAAAGTCTCTCTGTCTACAGATCTCCACCTTGCTCTGGAAAACGTAACTCTTATTAAATATACAGAGAAGCCAACATTGAAAAGAGGAATCCCAGACCTTTCAGGGTTTTTTTTTTGTTTTTTTAATTTATTTCCTTTTTCATTCTCCATTTTTCCAGCTTTATAGTATTATAGCAAATATTCCATTAGATAACAGCATGGAGCCATTGCACCCACATCCATAGCCAAGCCTGACGCCTCAGCTACGGACATGGATGCAATGGCTCCGTGCTCCTATCCAATGGAATATATGCTATAATACTATAAAGATGGAAAAATGGAGAATGAAAAAAGAAATAAATGAAAAAAAAAAACGTCTGAAACAGGTCTGGGAATTCCTCCTTTCAATTCATTTCATTGTCAGAGTCTCTGTATATTGAAACCAGACTCAAAATACTATGCTACAAGCAGTCTGAATCTGTTAAAGAGTACCTCTCATGATCCTCCCAGTTCACTGCCCCCATCATGATAAACCACCCTCTGCCTTTATTTTTATTATTTGTTAGTTTTCTACCTTGATTTTGCTCTGCATTTTCTGCTCAGTCAGATTCACAGACTGGGAAGGGTTGTTCCCTTGCAGGTGTGACATCATCTGAAGCCATACAGGGGAGAACTTCCTCCCTCACTCTGCTACACACAGCCCAGAGCAGTTCAGTGTGAGATGAGCTATGCTTGGATAAGGCTGCACCACCCCACCCCCCAGCACTCCAGACTGCATTTCCTGATTTTGGACTTCAGCCAGGCCAGCAGGAGTCCAAAGTCTGTGTAAGAGATGGGGGAAATGTGCTTTGGACAAGTAGAGAGACACCTAGCGGCTGCTTTTAAACACAGATAAAACATAGAAAACTTTTTTTTTTTAACAAAGTACATTACAGTTTTTATTTACCATAAGGAGTGCAATAGCAAAAGAAAATGTTAATGAGTGCCCATTTATATGTGTCAATGGCTGGAAGAACTGACCAATCAGAATGGGCATTTTACTGGTAAAACCCCTGTATTACTGAAGTGCATGCACTGACTGGCTGTCTGGTAGTGCCCCCTACAGTACAGGGAGGTATTACATGTTCTGTACTCCTCTTTACCTGTGCCAGTCTTAGCTGCTCCTTTAGATTCCAGGTAAGGGCAGCTCCATTTAATTTTTTTGGTACACTGTGGGGGACATTTATGAAAACCTGTGCAGAGGAAAAGTTATCCAGTTGCCGACAGCAACCAAAGTGAAAAAAAAGTGATGTGATTGGTTGCTATAGGCATCTGGGCAACTTTTTCTCTGCACAGGTTTTAATAAATTTCCCTGAAGACCCTGAAGAAGCTCCTGTCCTCTACATAGACAGTGATTTACAGCTCTCAGCAGATCTTTCTTACTTTTACGTGTTTTTTTATTGGACAAAAATGTACGTCCTGATGTGCTGGGACTTAGCGCACCAGGACGTACATTTACATGACAAGAATTAGAGAGGTGCTCACATTATGCACAACAAGTCCCTTCTGTTAGCCGCAGCCAAAGACCCACTGGTAATAGCATTTTTTATAAAATATTTAGTATTGCCGCGAGCGAAAATGTCCAAACTATCAAAATATAATGTAAATTATCCCGTATGGTGAACAACGTAAGCGTAAAAAAAAAAAAAAAAAAAAAAAAAAAGCCAAAAATGCTGCGTTTTGGTCAAATCACATTCCCAAAAAATAAAAAAACTGATTCCTCCTAAAAGTCCCCTAAGGGGACTAAAAGTGTAAACAAAAGTTGAATAAAAAGTTTTAAAATACATACATTAACCCATCCCTAATTAAAAGTTTAAATCACCCTCCTTTTCCCAAATTCCATATAAAAAATATATAACCATAATAAAAATATATGTGATATCGCCACAATGGCGTCAATGGCGTGCGCGCCAAAAAATTCCAAAGTCCAAAATAGCTTCTTTTTGGTCACTTTTTATATCATGAATAAATGAATAAAAAGCGATCAAAAAGTCCGATCAGTACAAAAATGGTACCGCTAAAAACTTCAGATCACAGCGCAAAAATGAGCCATCATGCCAACCCGTACACGGAAAAATAGAAAGTTATAGGGGTCAGAAACTGACAATTTTAAACGTATTAATTTCTGTGCATGTAGTTATGATTTTTTCCAGAAGTACGACAAAATCAAACTTATATTAGTAGGATATCATTTTAACCGTATGGACCTACAGAATAAAGAGAAGGTGTCATTTTTACCGGATAATGTACTGCGTAGAAACGGAAGCCCCAAAAATTTACAAAATGTTGTTTTTTCTTCAATTTTGTTGTGCAATGATTTTCTTTTTGGTATTGCGGTAGACTTTTCGGTAAAATGACTGATGTCACTACAAAGTAGAATTGGTAGCACAAAAAATAAGCTATCATATGGATTTGTAGGTGCAAAATTGAAAGGGTTATGATTTTTAAAAGGTAAGGAGGAAAAAACGAAAGTGCAAAAACAGAAAAACACTCGGTCCTTAAAGGGTTAAATATCCTTATTTTGTATGATTTTTTTTTAAAGCAGTACAAAAATAGAAAAGTATGTAATCATGGGTATCATTTTAACCCCTTAAGGACCGGGGTTTTTTCCGTTTTTGCATTTTCGTTTTTTGCTCCTTGCCTTTAAAAAATCATAACTCTTTCAATTTTGCACCTAAAAATCCATATTATGGCTTATTTTTTGCACCACCAATTCTACTTTGTAATGACGTCAGTCATTTTACCCAAAAATCTACGGTGAAACGGAAAAAAAAAATCATTGTGCGACAAAATTGAAAAAAAAATGCAGTTTTGTAACTTTTGGGGATTCCGTTTCTACGGAGTACATTTTTCGGTAAAAATGACACCTTATCTTTATTCTGTAGGTCCATACAATTAAAATGATACCCTACTAGGTTTGATTTTGTCGGACTTCTGAAAAAATCATAACTACATGCAGGAAAATTAATACGTTTAAAATTGTCATCTTCTGACCCCTATAACTTTTTTATTTTTCCGTGTATGGGGCGGTATGAGGGCTCATTTTTTGCTCCGTGATCTGAAGTTTTTAATGGTACCATTTTTGCATTGATAGGTCTTATTGATCTATGATGATGATTTATTCATTTTTAAATTATATAAAAAGTGACCAAAAATCCACTATTTTGGACTTTGGAATTTTTTTGTGCGCACGCCATTGACCGAGCGGTTTAATTAATGATATATTTTTATAATTCAGACATTTCCGCACGCGGTGATACCACATATGTTTATTTTTATTTACACAGTTTTTTTTTTTTTATTGGAAAAGGGGGGTGATTCAAATTTTTAATAGGGGAGGAGTTAAATGATCTTTATTCACTTTTTTCCACTTTTTTTTTGCAGTGTTATAGGTCCCATAGGGACCTATAACACTGCACACACTGATCTCTTATACTGATCATTGTTATCCCATAGGGACCTATAACACTGCACACACTGATCTTCATCATTGATCACTGGTTTCTCATAAGAAACCAGTGATCAACGATTCTGCCGCATGACTGCTCATGCCTGGATCTCAGGCACTGAGCAGTCATTCGGCGATCGGACAGCGAAGAGGCAGGTAGGGGCCCTCCCGCTGTCCTGTCAGCTGTTTGGGATGCCGCAATTAGCCGCGGCTATCCCGAACAGCCCGACTGAGCTAGGCGGCAACTTTCACTTTCACTTTCGCGGCTCAGCTCTGAGCGTGCGGCTAAAGGGTTAATAGCGCGCGGCGCCGCGATCGGCGCTGCGCACTATTAGAGGCGGGTCCTGGCTTCACTATGACGCCGGGCCCTCCGTGATATGATTCGGGGTTACTGTGTAACCCCGTGTTATATCAGGAGAGCAGGACCAAGGATGTACCGGTACGTCCTTGGTCCTTAAGGGGTTAATCACATTGACCCAAAGAATACAAAAAATGAGCTATGATTGGCTAAGGCTGCACATACCCCCTTAGTACTCATACTGCATTTCCTGATTTTAGACTTCTGCCAGGCCAGCAGGAGTCCAAAGTCTATGCAAGAGATGGAGGGGGGGGGGGGTGCTCTAGACAAGTAGGGAGACACCTAGTGGCAGCATTTTTAAACACATATCATTTTAAACAAAGTACATTAGAAAGGTGTGTTTTTTTGTTTTTTTTTTACCATAAGGAGTGCAATAGCAAAAATTTGTGTTAATGAGAGTGCCCATTTATATCCATAGCAGATTACAATAGCAGGCAAGTGGATAAAATGATAGCACATCACATCCGTACGCCATGGGAATTTGCCATGCGGAAACAGACAGACCTGCGGTGCGGATTTAAAGATCCCGCAAAACATCACAACACAAACACAAATTTGTTACCAATTTGCCATATTGAGTTCAATGGGGCAGCGAAATTCTACAATAAATCTACAATAAAATGTGGTTTTAGCTGCAGGTACTGAGATATTTCAATACCTGGTACACATCTTACAGTTTGGGATATGAGGACAGGATAGGAGGTTAAGATATGAGGACGGAATGGTCGGAATAGGAGGTTGGGATAGGAGGTCGAGATAGGAGGTCAAGTTAGGAGGTGGAGATAGGAGGACGGGATAGGAGGTCGGGATGGGAGGTCGTGGTATGAGGATGGGATATGGGGTTGGGATATGACAACAATATTTGCGGATGGGATATGAAGTCAAAAGCTTCCTGCTTTGTTGATTTTCCTCCCCAACAAGGATTAGGAAGGAAAAACCGGGCAACACGGGTATTCAGCTAGTGTTAGTAATAATACGAAAAAGGAGCTATGACGCTATGGCAGATTGTTTGTAAACCGGCTATATAAGATATAATGGGATCCCTCTGGGTTCTGTAGAGGTTGCAGAGTTCCGCGTAACTATTCTTGGCATCGAAAGGGACGGAGCTGCCGATGGGACCCCAAGTGAGGAGCCAAATATCAGTATAAACATGGCCTTATATCATGCCTCATTCATCAAAGAGCAATGGTTGTATCATATGTTACTGAGGTTTGCAATGTGGAATACAAAAATACATCATTGTACTTTGTTTTACTTGGAGCAATATTTCCAAACAAGGGTGCCCCCAGCTGTTGCAAGACTACAACTCTCAGCATGCCCGGACAGCCTTTGACTTTCTGGTCATGCTGGGAGTTGTAGTCTTGCAACAGCTGGAGGCACCTGGGTTGGGAAACACTGACTTAGAGAGTGAACAGTGTGTTTGTTTTTTTTTTCCTCCATGAAAATGTAGTGGAGAAGTAAGATACTGTATCTTTATCTGCAAGCTGTAAATGCTTCAAAAAGAAGAGATATGGTATCAGAGCTGATGGGCTTGCTTAATCTAAAGTAGGAAGTATACACAAAAGTAGCAATTGAACTTAAAGAGTACCTGTCATGATCTTGTTAAATGTTATAATCCTCCCACTTCACTGCCCCATCATGATAAACCACCCCCTGCCTTTACTTTTATTATTTGTTAGTTTTCTACCTTGATATTCTTCTGTATTTTAGTCAAATTCACAGACTGGAAAGGGGTGTTCCCCAGCAGGCGTGACATTATCTGAAGCCATACAGGGGAGAACTTCCTCCCTCACTCTGCTACACATAGCTTAGAGCAGTTCAGTGTGAGATGAGCTATGATTGGCTAAGGCTGCACCCCCCAGCATATTATATTTGTATATAATAATGTCCTACTAATATTACCAGTATACACATTAAGGGAGAACAAAACAAAATAAGGTCATAAATTATTTGAACCACATCTTCAGTGTGTTTTAGACACTTTTGCACCATGCTCGGAGGCTTAGCAGAAAACAAGCATGACCTCGCACATTTTTTGGTGTAAAAGTTAGCCTTAATGTCTGGATTTGTGGTATGGATCAGTATATTTTAAAAAAAAGTATACCGATACTGTATATATATATATATATATATATATATATATATATATATATATATTGATTTTTTTTTTTATCATGTGAGTCATACATCCATCATAGGTATTTGTCAGGATTATCAGGGATTTAGGGCATATCTTGTAGTGATCACACAATCATTGCCCACCAACCTCCTTTATAACAGTGTTTTCCAACCAGTGTGCCTCCGAAGGCTGTCCAGGCCTGCTTGGAGTTGTAGTTTTGCAACAGCTGGAGGTGCATTGGTTGGAAAACACTGCTTTAGGGTACGTGAACATGAGCGGATCCCCAGAGCGTATTACGCTGCAGATCCCCGCTGAAGGATCGCTATATGCTGCCTTGACAGGTGCCTGCTCGAAGCGGTAATCCGCCGCTACGAGCAGACACACTGCGATGTGTGAGTTGCCGCGCGCATGCGCAATATACTAGCACATCGCGGCTGCTTTCGGCCTAGCTCAGGGAGCAGCGAGTGTGCGAGTACACTGCGCATGCGTGTCAACTCGCACAGCGCAGCAGTGTGTCTGCTCGTAGCGGCGTATTGCCACTCCGAGTAGGCACATCTAAAGGCCCCCTGTAGGGGTCCCTCAGCGGGCGGATCTGCAGTGTAAAATACGCTGTGGATCCACCCTTATGGGATATCCTCCACTCTTTCTGCAACTTTAATGGAATGGAAGTTGAATGGAGATCACTGTGGACATGCATGGCTACCTCTGTGCATTCACCACCTTAAAGGAAAAAACTTTTTTTTATATATCAACTGGCTCCAGAAAGTTACGGTAAACAGATTTGGTAATTACTTCTATAAAAAAAATCTTCATCCTTTCAGTACTTATGAGCTTCTGAAGTTGAGTTGTTCTTTTCTGTATAAGTGCTCTCTGATGACACCTGTCTCGGGAACCACCCAGTTTAGAAGCAAATCCCCATTGCAAACCTCTTCTACTCTTTGCAGTTCCCAAGACAAGCAGAGATGTCAGCAGAGAGCACTGTTGCCAGACAGAAAACAACAACTGAACTTCAGCAGCTGATAATTATAGAAAGGATTAAGATTTTTTTATAGAAGTAATTTACAAATCTGTTTAACTTTCTGGAGCCAGTTGAGATATATATATATATATATATATATATATATATATATATATATATACGTTTTTTTTTCCTGGAATACCCCTTTAATGTGTGTGCAATGTAATATGTGTCCAGAAGAAGCTTGTGGGGGCAGCAGTTTTTAAACACATTTTGAGATAACTTTTTAGGTATAGCTGAATTGTTATTTAGAATTGACATTGTTATGTTTAGTATTAGTAGGTATTTAGGGTTCAACAGCCAAAACTATCATAGTGTTGTTTCTTTTATACTGTATAGATATGTTGACTGCAGTGACATAATGGCCATAAGAGATAAGGTTATCATCATCATGACCACCATGGCCCTTGCAGTCATGGAACTGCTTTCATGTGGTCTCTTTGAAAGATCAAAGCTGGCAGATGGGATATCAATATTTGGTGACTTCACTTTCTCTCGGGCAGAATTAAAATGCATTAGAACTCAATCCAACCGGGTTTAGTTGCCATTTCTTAAACTACGTCTCAGAATGGAAAACTGGGCCATGTAGAAATGAACACATTCCATACTCAAGTCCATGCAATGCGATGAACATCTGACTTGACCATATAAAACGTATGCACAGCCTGATGGGGGGTGGGGGGGGGGGGGGGGTGGTATCATTTCTCCAAGTACTTACATTGTTAGATGGTCATCATCCAGAAGCATGTCATATACTGTATAGCAATGAGTAACATTAGGTTTGTGCTTCCTCTACCTGAAATTGTACTTTATATATTGACCTGGGCTTCAAGAATTATATTTACTATTGTTTCAATGCTCCCTCATCCCTGCTGTTAAGCCAACTGTTTAAGGGTGGCAAAGGAAAAGCTAGTCTTTAGGCCAGTGTTTCCCAACCAGGGTGCCTCCAGCTGTTGCAAAATTTCAACTCACAGCATGCCCGGACAGCCGTTGGCTGTCCGGGCATGCTGTGAATTGTAATTTTGCAACAGCTGGAGGTATCCTGGTTGGGAAACACTGCTTTAGGCACTTCTTAATCAGGGCTTCATTCTGTCTCATAGTCAATTGTACTCCATATAAGTCCCTGCTTTCTCTTCCCACCCCTCCAGCTTGTTATGTTAGGCTCCAAACTGAATTTAATGAGGTTATCCAGAAAATATAGCAGATGAGGGGCAAGGCCGGCTCTACCTATAGGCAAAATAGGCAGCTGCCTAGGGCGCCCTCTTGAGAGGGGCGCTGTTCTACCCATCGTAAGAAACTTAGCCAGCCAGCATCTGAACCACCCACTCACAGCCAGCACCACTCCCACCAACGCCCCCACCCCTCCCCCGGTACCAAATAATTAGCATTATTCAGCCTGTCAGAGGGGCCTTGTGCTACTCCTCTCTGAAGGCGAGATCATCCAGGTCAGGTTTGTCCAGCATCCTGACAGCACGCACCCAATACCACCCAAGGTGGAAAGGTAAAGTGATGTTTTATGGCATTAAAGTGTACCTGCACTTTCAACAGAATTTTAAAAACCTGTATGGTTTTGTTATATGAACCCTTCAGAGTGTAACAAGGTGACTTTAATGCTCTCACTGCAGATTTGGGGCCCCTGAAAGTCCCCTCTATGGTGCACAGCTATTTCTTATTCTGTTTATTTCAGGGGGAAAGACCAGAGCAGGGCTGTTTGTCAGCAGTACACATACAGGTACTTCTTTTCCCTTACATCTCTGGCCTGAATTACAGAACAGCTCTAACTATAAGTCCTCCTGCTTTCTCCTTTGCCATGAGATATTTAGTGCTAAGGAAAGTGCACTGCTTAGATTAAATTGACTCTCACTGTTCTGGGGTAGAACACTATGGATGGCATGTGGGGAAGGGGAAGAAGGGAGCTATTCATGTACTGGTTTTGCAAGGTACTGCAGTATGTGAGCAGATGGAAACCAAGCAGTTGCAGAATCACATCAAGGAAAGGGTTACATCACGAAGGCACCCCTGGTCTGAGCAGTGAGCTGTAGATAATGATGATGACTAAGCAGCAGTAAGGATCACAGCAAAGAAGAGGTTGAATCTAAGGGCAGTTGTCTGAGCAGTGCTCGAAGAACCACCCGGGAAAGCTGGATACTTTTCTCTGCGCCGATCAGTCAGAGGAACGATAACTACTTTATTGAAGGTATACTAGAGGACATATTCCAAAGGGGCTTCACCTCTCTTCATCAGGTCGAGGTGAAGTCGTCTATTATACCTTCACTAAAGTAGCGATCCGGTTTAAGCACTTAAAACTGCTTATTGTTTTTCTGACCAATCAGCAATAAGAGAAGTATCCAGCTTTCCAAAGTGGTTCTTTGAGCACTGCTCAAACCATATCCCTTGGATTCATGTGATTACCTGCACCAAACCTTGTCTGATGTAAGGATACCGGTTGCCAGAGGAAACCCATGAAGGACTGACGGCACCCCCAGCAAAAATCCAAATCTTCTATACACAAGTGGCGATGTTGCAACACCACCAGAGCACAATGCACATTTCTCCTATCACACAGCTACATACATTGGGTAATAGCACTTAGAGTACCAATCTTTTTTTTTTTTTCTTCTCTAGCAAGGAAGCATCACAAATGCAACCCTGGACTAAGCAGTGAACTGAGGAGGGAGAGAGGGAAGGATTACTTTCAGGAGGCAGTATTGTGTTCAGTAAGAACATAAGTATTTACACAAGAGACCTGCCCAAAATGTTATGGGTGGTCAGAGATAACTGATCAAGAAGCCTTGATTTACCTCTCAGGCACCCAACATTGACCCTCTAGAGGAGAAAGACAGGCTCAACTGCATGCACACAGTCCAGGCTCTCTTCCCTTTAGAGCACAATTTAAGCCCTGCCTCCACTCTACTGCTAGAGATAAAATTCCCCAGACAACATACAGTGGACAGCAGTTTACAGAGAAGTGGGACACCTAGTGGTAATTTTTTTGTTTGATTTACAAATATGTTAGGAATCACACTACTTTCACCATGGGGCCTTTAAGGGTTTATGGAGCTGGCTCAAGATTCAAACAGCCCCATACCTTTTTATAGAAATCATGGCTTATAAAAAAAAAAAAGGCCTCTAGTGGTCCCCATATCATCCAAAACATCAGACTCCTGTCTGAAAATAGAGAGGAGGGGGTTACAGAGCAGCCTGCAGTGATTGGATGAAAAGACCAAGAACTGCACAGCTAGAAGTGAATGCATGGTGAGTGAGGGCAGGCTTAATGCTTGCCTTGGAAACGCCTCTTCCTGAGCAGTAAATGTCAGAATGAGTGAGCAGCAGAGCAGAGGGATTTGTGAGCCAAATACAGAAGCTAGACACATAAAATAGACATGTAAAGAATCTGCATGACCTAGTGAGTAACATATAGCAGCATTATAATTTTTCTGTGATATGACAGGTACGCTTTAAATGGCCTTACAAAGCATCATTGGGGTAGCAGTGGCTTGTATCAGCCAATCCATTGTCATGGTAGCCCAAGGCTTCCAGAACTCTGCTATTAATACAGCCTGCCTACTAGAGTTTCAAAAGTTTTATTCGCCAGGCTCGCAGAACTTTTTGAAAAAGTTTGGTTTGTGGCAAACAAGTTTGCAAATCTGCATTGAAATAAGCCTCAAAATACATGCATAACTGTTAGGGACCGACCAGGGGCCATGTTAGCAAGTCAGGATGAAATTAAGTCAATCACCAGCCCAGAGGCTAGACTGGGCTGACATTAAATAGACACACCCTAAAGGCAATTGGAAAACAGAGGCTGAAAAAGCCAGAAACATTAACTATTCCCTGACCAGAGAACATAAAACTGTTCACACACAGCAAATCCAATAGCTGTGTGTGAACGCAGACCAGGACAGACATGACACTACCCCCCCCCCTTTAATGAGGGGCCTCCGGACCCTCATAAAAACACAAACAAGCATAAAAACATCCCAAATATTTAAAACATTTACAAGCAATACCTGGGCACCCAGGTGGCTCCACGATTGCCACCTGGACGCAGATGCTTGGCTCAGGAATGGAGGTACGTATCTGCAGTCTCCAGAATTTGTCAATGAGATCCTTGCGTCTGGTCCACTTCCACAGGATACAGGAACAAAAACAAAAAAGTGGCAACAGAGCAAGTGGCAGGCTGGTGATTCTGTTAGGGACTGACAAGGGGACAGGGAGAGTGAGCCCTAAACTGACCCTAAAACCGCTCTCCCTGCCTACTTGCCCATCCACCCAAACCGGTGGATCGACAACTGGGCCCCAGTCCCTCCCTGAACTAAAGTGCAGGGGCCTAATAAAAACACATACTAATAAATAGTCGGTCACAGACCAAAAACACAACAGGAACATACAACTCTATAATATAAGTTCAGAAGACACACATCAGAGGACATGAACAGAGGACACAATGGATCAGCGGACATGAACAGAGGACTCAGAGGCAGTGAACAGAGGACTCAATAGATCTGTGGTTGTGAACAGAGGACACTATAGATCATTAGTCATGTACAGAACTCCAAAGATCTGAAATCAAGAACTAATAAAAATAGAGTTCAAACACCAGACAAGAAAACGGATAAGTCAACAGACTTTAGGAACAGACAGGAATATAGCATAATCCCCCAGAACATCCAGTAGACACAAAGTCCCCATGGACCAGTAACAGGGATCTATTGCTAATCAGGAATATTTGCATTCACTATGCAAACCTCCAGTAGACACGAAGGCCCCATGGACAGGTAATTGGGATGCCTAGATACACAGGATATATTTATAGAACACTGTTCACACTGAACACACAAACTGGACACTCCACTCACTATAGGAGTAGCCATTAATAATAAATCCAAATAGACCAATGGCCAGCGGCACACTCCACCGTGTGGTCAGGATGCTGGCCCAGTAGGAAAACAGAAATATAAAACACAGAATTTCACATAAATGGATACAAGAGAAAACACAGTGTGAACAGACACATAGCAAAAAGGATAAACAAATCCTAAAACCGACTAAACAAATACAGCTTAAAATTCACTAAGAGCATGCCACTTTACATGGCTAAAACCAGAAAATACAAAGTGCATGCTAAAAAAAGAGAGAGTAGATTAAAAGCTCAAACAAAGAGTGTTTCACCAAGCCTCCATTAGCAGCATAGCCAGCATGTTAGCAAGTTAGGATGAAATGAAGTCAATCACCAGCCCAGCGGCTAGACTGAAAAAGCCAGATACATTAACTATTCCCTGACCAGAGAACATAATCTGTTCACACAAAGCAAATCCAATAGCTGTGTGTAAACACAGACCAGGACATACATGACAATAACACTGTCTAAGGGCCTTAAAGGGGTACTCCGGCGCTTAGACATCTTATCCTTTGGATAGGGGATAAGATGCCTGATCGCAGGGGTCCCGCCGCTGGGGACCCCCGTGATCTTGCACGCAGCACCCCAGTTAAAATCAGTCCCCGAAGCATGTTCATTCCGGGTCTGATTACCGGCGACCATATGGCAGATGGCGTGTGACATCACGCCTCCGCCCCTGTGTGACGTCACATCTCCGCCCCTCAATGCAAGCCTATGGGAGCGCCGGGGTACCCCTTTAAAGCCCTGTATAACACTGCTAGGGTCACCTAGGAATGTATATCAATTATTTTTAAAGTGGTTTTGAGACTAAGTTCATATAAAATTTATGATGCGATAATCCATGGTAACTAAAAGCTTGTTTAGAAATAACATTGCACTAGTGGATTTTATATGCTTTATAACACTAAACTAGCTGCATAAAGTATGTCATTTTGTTAACAGGTGCCTGTCGGTGTTAAAATACATACGGAGTTATTGAAAGATGTAATGCCTTTTCCAAGTGTTCCAACAATTATTACCTATTGGGAGTAGCAACAGGTTTTAAATCTGGTAAGTGAAGACACAATGGATATTTCCAAATGTTACAAAAATTCTCCCTGGGGGTTGCAACTGGATTGGTGTCCTAAAATAGTGAAGAAGAAATCATTTTTGTAAACATTAAAAAGTTGCAAAAATCATAAAAAATTCTCCCTTTTTGGGAGTTGTAACAGAATTAGTGTGTGTCTCAAAATAGAGAAAAATAAATAGCTTTTGTAAATATTGAAAAGTCAGAAAAATTATCCTTTTTGGGCTTATGGGTTATGTATGTGTAGGCCTGAATGGTGGTAGCAGGAGTAAGGGTGGTGGTAGAAGTAGCTGCAGCAGTACAGTAAAACACAAAGTGCACAACAGGAATGGGATCTCTGCGTACGTAGACCCAGTAGCAGTGGGCAGCAGCAGGCAGTGCTGGACTGGTGATAGTTGTAGTAGCCAGCAGACAAAAGGAAGTGGAGGACTAGTGGTAGTTGTATCCAGCGTATAGCTCCTGGCTGTCCTGGCATGCTGGGAATTGTATTTTTGCAACAGCTGAAGACACACTGGTAGGGAAACACTGCTATACACCATTAATCATCTCCAGACCAATGAATTGAGTCAAACCAAATAGGACCCGTATGGCCACGTTTACAGTCCTTCAGAACACACTGATCTCGCTGTGCAATAAAGGCCCCATCAACAGAATGTTTATTAGCTGACACTTCAGGGCTCAACAAATCCTCTCTTTAAACTGCCTTGAGGTAAGTCTGCAGATCTCCTTTTAACAGTACATCTATATAATAGCTCAGCCCTGGACAGACACAGCAGTTTGGTATGAGATTGATTATACATCACTGGGCACTAAGCATCAGCATCAATAGATTTGCTTCCATGGTGCGCCCTGATTTCCACCAACATCAATAGTAAAGATTCTTTTTCTCACATATAAAGCCTTAGGCTGTAGAGACACATGCCTTTGATGGTATTTAAAGTGACCCCATCACTTTACTTGCCTATTGCACCACGCAGGTTGAAGATAATTCGAACCCCTGTGCTGCTTATTGATGCATAGGACAGAATATAATTGAAATGTCGGCACGGAAATGTGGTTAATGGACAGATTCATGCATATGGAGCTGTGTACCCCAAACCTTGACATCATTGGGGGAGCAATGTGAATAATTCAGACAGAAGGGGGCAGTGTCACATGCTTGTGCTAACATGCAAGAAATAGGAATCATAGTTGGAGCAAAGCTTAAAGAGGTATGCCTGTGGAAACCTTTTTTTTTTTTAATCAACTGGTGCCAGAAAGTTAAGCAGATTTGTAAATGACTTCTATTAAAAAATCTTAATCCTTCCAGTACTTATTAGCTGCTGAATACTACAGAGGAAATGATTTTCTTTTTGGAACACAGAGCTCTCTGCTGACATCATGACCACAGTGCTCTCTGCTGACACCTCTGTCCATTTTAAGAACTGTCCAGAGTAGGAGAAAATCCCCATAGCAAACATATGCTGCTCTGGACCGTTCCTAAAATGGACAGAGATGTCAGCAGAGAGCACTGTTACCATGATGTCAGCAGAGAGCTCTGTGTTTCAAAAAGAAAACCTTTTCCTCTGTAGTATACAGACCCTAAAAAGTACTGGAAAGATTAAGATTTTTTTTTAAATAGAAGTAATTTACAATTCTGTTTAAGTTTCTGGCACCAGTTGATTAAAAAAAAAAAAAAGTTTTCCACGGGAGTACCCCTTTAATAGTGACTCCATAGTCCACAAACTGGTGCGTATTTGTCAGTCTGCAACATTTTTTTTTTTTTTACTGTTTTAATGTTTCTAAAACAAACAAAAAGAAAAGAAAAAAAAACATCTGCTATTTAGTGTTAACTGCTCACATGCATACCTAGGTATCTCCATGGTAACAGACTACAAACATGTTCTGTGTAGTCTGAATCTATAGCGGAAATTTATCATTGTCTGTGTATTTTTTTATAGCCATGTGCCTGGGAGTATGTCATGTATATTTGCCTCACATTTATAAAAAAAAAAGGTGCATGTTATTTATAAATAGGAAAAGAGCTTAGATCAGTGTTTCCCAACTAGTGTGCCTCCAGCTGTTGCAAAATGTCAATTCCCAGCATGCCTGCACAGCCAAAGGCAACAGCTGGGGGCACCCTTGTTGGGGAACATTGGCATACATCTAAAGCAAGTTTCAAAGTGTTTTCTGGGATGGAGTGAGTTTGTGCGAAAATTTCTCCTGTTGCCCTTTTTTTTTTTTTTTTTTTTTATAATATGAATGATACATGAATAATTGGGTAAATTAGTAACCACTGCAAAAGCAAAAACACACAAAAGTGAGACAATAGAGCATTTTTTTTTTAAACCAGAGTGCCTTCAGCTGTTGGAAAACTTCAACTCCCAGCATTCCCGGACAGCCAAAGGCTGTCCGGGAATGCTGGGAATTGTAGTTTTCCAACAGCTGGAGGCACACTGTTTGGGAAAAACAGCAATAGAGCAATAAAACCCATTTTGCATGTGTAGACATAAACACTGTTGGTATGATTCCAGTTGCGAACCTAATCTCATAACAAATATGAATTCTTTCCACCCCTACTATCTTTCTCTTTCAACCACCCACATACACAAACATTTCATATTATAGTATTTTACTCTGAAAGTCGCAAAGATAAGGGTCATAATAAGGATAATATGTCCCAATGCCCTTCACTCCACCATTTTATCAGCTCCATGTAGTTATATGACCTGAAGATAGTATAGCTTTATTGAATTTCTTCTCCTGTGTCCATGCACTGACCAATCTGGTGATAGCGCAGTGTAAATATTACTGAGACGTTGGCTCCTTTAGTACTGCAGGCAGTGTCCAGTGCTTGGATATTTGCAAAGAAAAAAAATCAATATTGTTATGAAATAAAGTATAACAAGGTAAAAAATATTTTCCTATCTGGGGACAATGCATTCTGAATTGCATAACTGCTGCAGAAACAGTTTTTTTTTGTAGTTTTTGAAGGGAACATGTCATGTTGAAAATGCAGATTTAGGCTATGTTCAGACAGAGGAATTTCCGTGCGGAATTCTGCAGCGAATTCCACAAAAATTTGCAATACGTTCACTTCAATGGGATTCCACATTCTGCAAAAATATAAGACCAGTCTTATGTTTTGCGGAATTCCGCAGGGAAATCCCATTGGAGTCAACGGGGCTTAAATTTAGGCGTAATTCTGTGTTTTGGGAACACAGAAATTCCACCAAAATGCCAGCAGAATTCCGAAATTCCGCTCAGCAAGCTATGCTGAACGGAGTTTGTGTGGAGCTGTGGAAATGTTACTGCGTGAACATAGCCTTAGAGGGAGAGCAGGATGTTAATAGTTTTTAATGGGGCATAACTCAATTATAAAATATAAAAGCATGACCTGCGGAAAAGTATAAATAATGCAATTCACATCTGAGCCCACTATTTCTAAAATATATTATGTTAATGTTTTGATGTTAGTAATGCTAGGATGGTAGTCTTGCAATACAATAAAGTAATACACAGGTATTATAAAAATATGCATATTTATTGGTTATAATTAATAATAAACACATTGATATATGAATATTTGTGACATAATAATGATGCATTATAAGAGTACATTAGTAGCTACATACAGTAGAATTACAAGTTTACAGAAGTTAGTGACCATGTCACAATATAATATCTGTTACAAGGATAGTTAAATACATTTAACATACATTAAATACATTTAGTAAATATATTTCTCTGGAAGAGAAACCCTCACTTCACATAATATCAAGAATGAGCAACACCTTATTTATGGATATATACAAATTGAAGCGATGAGTAAACACTCCGCTCACTTCAAACTCATAACACACATAACTCTGGCAAGCACTTTAACATACACAGCACAAAATATATATTCTATAAAAAAGTAATATAAATATAATAAATAATCCATAGCATCAACTTGGTGCTTTTGTACAGATGATCATCACAGATTCCTCTGTAGTAAAATATGAGATCCCCCATCCTAAAACTACAATCTCAATATAAAGATTAATAATTAATAATCCACTCACCAGATTAAATTGTATAATTTCATCCACATATTAAAATAGCTCTTAATCAAATGAGAAGCCATTTGTATCTTACCAATATCATGTAAGATGCAACTTCTACACATGGGAAGGTTGGATACATAGAATCATCATAGCAGCCATTGTCTTGTTATCATTTAGTAATATCAGATAAGGCCTGGCAGCATTGTAGGATATGTCTCACATTGACTCTTCATTGCTCTGCCTTTTAGGTAGCTTCTAGGAATACTTACAAAATCAATACAGTCATAAAACAATCTTGGGTTTGGGTTCAAAAAACAGGCTTACTCAATGCAACAGAAACCCTGAAAACATAACCTTTAATAGATAATCATAGTGTAATTTAATGTCAATTATATGAGATGACTGTCTATAAAACAGTGGGTGACATGTAAAAATAGAAACAATAAACTATATTAAAGCATGGAGGTACACTTAACATCCCAGAAGTTCCCTTGATGGTGATATTCAGACATTGCAACTCCAAAGAGGGGATAGGTGACTGGGAAAAAGTAAACCAATACAATGCCTGGACAATCAAAAAAGGAGAAAAAAATTGTACCCTCAAATGATGTCCCTGCCTAACAGCAGAGGTACTGCCCTAAGAAGGGCACCCCCACTTCAGACATCATCTGACCACTCACTTTCTAGAGATAACAGAAGTATATACAAAGATAAAATAAAGAGTGTTGAAGAAGGATAAACAAGGACAGCACATACAAAAGCAACCCCCATAAGATATAAAAATGGTGTACCTCTGGAGGTTTACAAACAACTATGCATAACAACAGAACCTTCTCTCCGACATCATTTGTCATGGGAGAGTTGGGAGGCCCCCTTACAAATGAGATAGTCGGTTGTTCCCACTGACATTGGTGGTTTTGGAGTCTATGTAAATGTTGATGCAATAAATCACCCTTGGGATGTGGTAGAACTGGAGCTCCGCATCATGGATGTGCAGCCGACAAATCTGCAGCAACTGTATGATGTCATCAGGTCCATATGGACCAAAATCTCAAGAGGCCTCAGAATGTTCCTCTCTGAATTTTATTTACAGAAAATGATAAAGATAAAAAAATAATACCAGATACTAAACTATTGTCTTTTCATGCATTACTAACTTTAATGGTGTTATCCAACAGAAAGTGACTTTACTATTTACCTGTCAGCAAGTAATGGACATGCTTACCAAAGATTGGTGATTGTGTTGGTGGTAAATGGTTGTGTCCTGTGTTCCCATCACGCTGCTGCCTTGTTGGTGTGAACTGGCTATTTCCTGTTTCTGTGCCCTCCCTCCAATGACAATCTCCAGGATCCCTTGTTTGTAGGTGGAAGGTGACTTATCTCCCTCCCTCATATGAGCCACCCGACCCATTGCAGCACAGCTAGGCTCCCTTTCTTGCATGGTGTGCTTGAAACTACAATTCCCAACAGCCCTGTGGAGAATGAACTCCCTCCCACCTAGCTGTCGCTCCACCCATTGAAGCACAGGCACTTTCCCTTTCAACCCCTGACTGGTGATGTAATGTCTCTGATGCACTGCAACCTGGGAAAGGCCTGAGACAACACTTATTTTGTATGCTGCTAAAAATAAACATCCAGGTCAAAGATTTCATAATTGCGAGACCCCCATCAAACACAGGTGCAGACACTCTATTATTAACTGCACTAACTTTACAGCCCCTGTAGCACAGTCAAATAAAAAGAAATCCCAGATTACCCCTTCAAAATACCCCCTAGTCTATGTTACAGATCTGCAGCCATGTCCCTAATCCAGTTATTGCACAGCCAATACAAGCTGAATTGTGGCCAATGATTATATGGCAGTTGAATGCAGGTTTTTGCTGGTGCCGGCTCCCGGTTGCTCATGCTCACTATGTAAGTGACAGTATGTTGTGGCTGAAATAAATGGTCAGCCTGAACACTGACACCAATGTAAATACAGAAATCATTTCACCCGCAGATAAACCCTAATGAATGCTATATTTCTTCTACAAGTGCTGGATTCTTCTCTAAGGAATGGAGACAGCCATGGGGTGTTTGTATTGCTGCTACTCAGCATGTACAATTAGACTACTAAGTATAGCCGAGGAGGTGTATTATGCAAGCAGGCCATTTATATTAAACAGATGTGCCCTGGAGACAAAGTCACGTGGCACTAAGACAGGTGATTCAACAGAGCAGTGTTTCCCAACCAGGGTGCCTCCAGCTGTTGCAAAACTAGAACTCCCAGCATGCCCGGACAGCTTCATGCTTCCAGCTGTTGCAAAACTAGAACTACAAGCATGCTAGGACAGCTTGGTGCTCCAGCTGTTGCAAAACTAGAACTCCCAGCATGCCCAGACAGTGTTGTGCCTTCAGCTGTTGCAAAAGTGTAACTCCCTGAATGCCTGGAAAGCTGGGTGCCTCCATCTGTTGCAAAACTACAACTCCCAGCATGCCTGGACAGCCGTTGGCTGGAGTCACTCTGGTTCCGAATCACTGCAACAGAAAGAGTGAAAAACTCCAGGAACTATAAGGCTATGTTCACATGGCGGAAAATTTGCAGAATGTCCACCCAGAAAAACAAATTCCGTCCTCCGCAGAAAGAATCGGCATGTGAGGTTTTTTTTCCCTGCAGAATCCGCTCGGAAATGCATTGCCAAACTGTAAGATGGCTATTTTTTTGGGTTTAACACTATGACCTGTACTTTGTATTAGTCCCATTGTGCTGCTGCTGAGACTTTTTGATCACTTTTTATTACATTTAACTGGGATGTGATGTGACCAAAAATTAGGCATTCCCGCATTTGGTATTTTTATTTATTTATTTTTTATTTAATGTAATTCACCATGCCAGATGAATAAGGTTACATTTTCATGGTTTGGACATTTCTGTATAGGGTTATAATGAATATGTGTATTTTTATTTATTTTTTTACATTTCATTTTTACTTTTATTACAAAAATGGGAATAAGGGAGGGGGTTATTATTATTATTATGTTTATTGGTGTTGTTTTTTTTTTAAACATTTTTGAAAATTTACCAGAGGCCGATGGTACTATTCTCAATGGCAGGCATACAATGAGACTATGCGGAGTCCCCAGCTGCTATGGTAGCTGATTATCACCCCACAATTGTCTTGGGGGAGGGGGATAACATGTCTGGTCATGGGGGTCCGGCTGCTGGGGACCCCCGCGATTTCTGCAGCGGCACCCCAGTCATCTGGTGCATGCAGCAAACTCTGCTCCGTGCTGGATGACTGCAATCACAGCCACCACGCCCCCTCCCATAGACATGAATGGAGGGGGCATGGCATGATGTTGTTTTGGACGCGTTTCAAGTGACCGCTCTAGGTTGATGTATTGCTCCAAATTAGAAAAAAATATGTGCATGATGAAAACATGCTGACTCTCATTGGGTCAAAGCAGTACTCTGATTTATTGTATAGCATACACAGATATATCCTTCAGTAGGGCGTAGCACATTGCATAAGCATTCTAATTGGTTAGCAGACTTCTTTACGTAAGCATTGCATCATATTCTCTCTGTGTCAAAAGGGGATGGTCACACAGATTGTAATACAGGATGTAACCTCCATTTTAGAAGAATGATCTTCATTTTACATTTATTATCCATAACAGTCCCCCCTTGGTGATCATTATTCATTCCCTATTCCTAACAAATTCTTCAGTATACCCTTCGCAATCCTCTTCTCCTGTGGTGGCAATGGCACATTCCTTATGTATGTTCCCCTGGTCACAGGGTTTTGGCATACCAGAAGATTTACCTTTCCCTTCCTAAGTTTAAGGAACTGGAATTATAGAAAAGATGGATTCAAACCCCGCCTTCTCCTGATCCTGGGCTGTAAACTCGCCAGGGACCCCCCTTGGAACTTCTATCTCATCTATATATGTATATATGTGTGTGTGGATTGAAAGAACCTGCAACTGACCTTTTGGCCAACACATATAGTACACAGACCCCTATAATGTAGCGGTACCCTTAGGACCTGACATGGGATAGGAGATATTGACCCAGAACACATAGGGTGAGGACTGTACTATGGCTACCAACTGTAACCCCAGTAACAATGCAAATAACATGGTGAATTTATTGTTCTGGAACCAGGCTACTGGAACTTCTTGCAATGAGATGCATGGATCCAGGTGGGCTTCCCTTCTAACTTAACTGAGGTGGGCGTGGTTAACAGAACCTGGTAAAGAACATCAAATCTGGGTTCAAGAGTGTTCCTGATGTGTTTCTTTGTCAAGACCCAGTTGCCAGGCTTGAGGGAATGTGAGCCTTCGATGAGATCAGGATCTGGAAGGGAAACAAAGACTCGACCATGTATATTAGACAGTTGTTTGTTAATTTCAGCAACATATTTGGCCATTGACTCATATTTCAACTGCATTTGTTGTGGGTAATAGATGCCGAGTCTAGGACTGGACCCAAACAATATCTCTTATGGCGTTAACCTGTGTGGGGGCTTGGGGGTGTGCCTAACACTAAACAGGGCTATTGGTAGACTCAGCACCCAATTCATGCCTGTCTCTCTCGTCATTTTGAGCAGTTTTGATTTTAGAATTCCATTTAGTCTTTCTACCTTGCCACTGCTCTGAGGTCTGTAGGAAGTATGGGAGGCTAAGTCAGACCCTATTACTTTCCATATGGTGGGAGTTTGCTCACTTCTTCCTGGGATGCATTCTACACAGATGAGACAGGCTTGATAGTTCTTGACCAGGGCTGGTGATTCCTGGAGAAATCTACAATTTGCTTATCAGATCCTTCATGATGGTTTTGGACTGATGAGTCGGTCCATGAGCCAGGGCTGCAATCATTGGATACAATGCTCAGGGTAGGCACACTTTCTTCTCTTGAGTCCATAGTCCAGATCCTTCCTGAGATGCTCCTCTCTTCTTCCACATTTCCTTCTCTTCCTGACTTGCTTGTTCTTGCATCTTCTCCAATAGAAGACTTGCTGTGGATCCTCTTGTTGGGTTGCCATCAAACAGACAGCAGTCTCTTCCTTTCCTTTCCCTCCCACTTCTATCTCTCCCACTGCCACCTTCTTTGTTGCTTGATCCGCCAGTGCATTCCCTCTCGCCTCAGTGGTGCTTGTTCTGGTATGGGCCTTGACCGTGATCACCATCACCTGTTTTGGCAGTAGTACTGCTGACATTAATTCCGCTACCACTTGCGTGCATCCTGTACCATTTTTTTCAAGCTTGTGTCAAAGACCGTAATTCAACCTTTTGTAACTGTTCCATGTGCAACACTTGGTGCTCAGATGTTGCTGCAAAGCCAGAATGGTGCCTGCCCTTGTCATCAGCAAACTGGGAGCAATCCACGAACAGAACATGGGTTGGGTTGACCAAGGGTGTATCTTGCACGGTAGGAGGTGGTCCGACTTCAGCGCCCATTAATATGGGGCAGTTATGTGGTTCCCCACCATAAAATGATTCTGTGGTAGCCCAGAGGTTATGTTCTTGAAGTACTTCTTCTGCCATAAGGTCAATTTTGTTTTCTCCATCCTCCTGCTCATACTCTCTCCTTGGGAGAAGAAGAAGTGCAGCTGGGTTAAGGATGTGACAGCGTTGAATTTTTATGTTGTCTGAGAGAGTAGGCTGTCAGGAGCCGTAGATGAGCAGCAGTAGGAAGCAGTGTGGTGCCGTGGTTGAGTCTGTTGGAGGATGGCTGAGATGTCATGAGGAGACAGAACTGTAAGATGGTTTCCAAGTACTATGTCAGAGGTGGCATCCAGGAGGGAACTGGCTGAGTGTACAGCTCTAACACAAGAGCGGGCCGCTCGGGCTATAGGGTCCAGACGTTTGGAGTAGTATCCCAAAGGCCGATTGAGGCCTCCATGAGTTTGGGTGAGGACCCCTGGGGTGGGGACTTGTCTTTCCATGACATAAAGCCTGAAGGGGAGGACATAATTGGGAATGCCCCGTGCCGGTGCACAGGAGATGGAGGTCTTGAGTGGGTGGAAGGAGCAAACAACATCTGCAGTGAGGAAGAAGGGTGTTCAAGGATCCCTGGGAATGCAGTCATACAGAGGTTGCATGAGTAGGGAGGTATCCTGTATCCATGGGCGACAGTGGGAAACGAGGCCCAAGAAAGTTTGAAGCTGGTGTGGAGTGTCCGGTACCTGGATATCTGAGATGGCCTTATGCCTTTGGTCCGTAATGTGTTTGGCTCCTTGGCTGATGCAGTGGCCTAGGAAAAACACTTTAGGAAGACAAAGTTGGAGTTTCTGCTGCCATACCTTGCAACCGAAATCTGCCAGGAAAGTCAAGAGTGAAGTGGTGGTGTCGAGGCAGACTGCCTGGTCAGGAGCACAAAGTAACCGGTCATCCACATATTGTAGGACCTCCACTTCTGGGTGTTGTGCTTGCCAAGGTTGGAATACAGAGGCTATGGCCTTGCTGAAGGATGAAGGGCTATTTTGGGCCCCTTGTGGCATCACTGTCCAAGTGTATTGGCCTCCATCATAGGTAAAGGCAAACAGAAACTGGCCCTTTTTTACAAGAGGAATTGAGAAGTAGGCGTTGGCCAAATCGATCATAGTGAAGATAGCTGCAGTAGGAGGAATGCTTGCTAGCAAGGTATGAGGGTTGGCCACTATTGGGGTCTCCATCACAGTAACTTGATTTACTGCCCATAGGTTTTGCACCATGCAGTATTGTACAGGTTTTCCTTTCTCATGCTTCTTCCAAACTGGGTACAAAGGTGTATTACATGGAGACATTGTCGGTATGATTGCTCCACTTTCAAGTAGAGACTTGACTTGCTACAAAGATGGCCGTAAGTTGTTGGACAGACTGTGGGTACTGTGGCTTGTAAGGTAGGACATTTGGATCTTTCAATGTCTGGGCTGAAGGGAGATTAAGGGACCAGCATGGGGTGCTGGCTGGAGAATAGATGGTGCCATACCAGGGACAGGGGCGGTAATCCTGATAGTGGGGCAGTGTGGGCGTGAAGCTCCACAGAAGAAACAAGTCTCTCGGAGGGAGGGATTCTGTTGATCACATACACTACACACCCATCCTTCCTCTTCTTTGCTGGCGCCATTATAGGGCGGTGGCTGCCCATGCCCCGAATCTATCTTGCAGAAATAATGTTTACATTTTTCATCATAAATTTGCTGCGCAAATCTTCTCAAATTCTTTACTACAGTCCAGCCACACACAGACCTTGTCTAATAAACCATTATCTTCTCGTTTGCCTTCTTGGAGAAGACTCTGCCACGTCACTAAATTGAGTGTTCCTCCCTTAATTATTTCCAACTTAGGAATTTGTCCCACATGTCCGCTACATACTGCACGGGAGTGCAATGTCCCTTCTGCACATTTAATTTATTATTACCCATTTCTTGTACTGGTTGGAGACTTCTCTCTCAGCTCCCTATGTGTATTTTTAACTGTGATTTCGCCTTGAGACAGACACCTTTGACTATCTCTACAGCTCTTGTCTTCTCCCCTCTTCTGTCCTTGAATCAGACACCGGACTGACTTTAATACAGGAATATGAGAAGTGCCTCACATCACAGAAGTTTCAATATCACACAGGAGTAAGATTTACTGACAAAATTCACAGAACATCAACCTGCTCATAGACTGGGGTTCTTATTCTCGACCCTCAAAGCTGCTCTCTGTGACCGTCAGAGGCGGCCCTAGACTTTATGAGGCCTTAGGCAAAAATAAATCTGAGGTCCCCCAAGCACGATAAAAAAGAAGAAAAAAAAAAAGTTAACAAATGTAAAAAAATTCCGCAAAAAAAAAAGGAAAAAATTGTAAAAAAATAAATAAAAAACCCCCCACAATGCACTATATCTATTTATCAGTGGGTATGTAGTTTACAGTGCTGCTTTATACAGCAACTCACCAATGACATCTTCTCTCATTTGAGTCATTGCCTTCTCTTCTCCATTTGGTCTGGGCCATCATGACAATTTCTTCCACCAACAATTCTTCACCGTTAAACCTGCAAAACAAACCTATTAGGCTCCGGCTCCGCACTTTTTTTTTCCATGGGTGACAGAGGGGTGTAGAGGAGTGTACATGGGTGACAGAGGAGTGTACATGGATGAAAGAGGGGTGTAGAGGAGTGTACAGAGGGGTGTAGAGGAGTGTACATGGGTGACAGAGGGGTGTAGAGAGGTGTACATGGGTGACAGAGGGGTGTAGAGGAGTGTACAGAGGGGTGTAAGGGAGTGTACATGGGTGACAGATGGTTGTAGAGGAGTGTACATGGGTGACAGTGGGTGTAGAGGAGTGTACATGGGTGACAGAGGGGTGTAGAGGAGTGTATATGGGTGACAGAGGGGTGTAGAGGAGTGTACATGGGTGGCAAAGGGGTGTAGAGGAGTGTACATGGGTGACGGGGTGTAGAGGAGTGTACATGGGTGACAGGGGGTGTAGAGAAGTGTACATGGGTGACAGGGGGGTGTAGAGGAGTGTACATGGGTGACAGAGGGGTGTAGAGGAGTGTACATGGGTGGCAGAGGGGTGCAAAGGGGTGTACATGGGTGACAGAGGGGTGTAGAGAAGTGTATATGGGTGACAGAGGGGTGTAGAGGAGTGTACATGGGTGACAGAGGGGTGGGTGACAGAGGGGTGTACAGGGGTGTACAGGGGTGATAGGGTGGTGGACATGGGTGACAGGGGTGTTAGGGGGTGGACATGGGTGACAGGGGGGTGGACATGGGTGACAGGGGGGTGGACATGGGTGACAGGGGGTTGGACATGGGTGACGGGGGGTGGACATGGGTGACAGGGGGTTGGACATGGGTGACGGGGGGTGGACATGGGTGACAGGGAGGGTGGACATGGGTGACAGGGGGGGTGGACATGGGTGACAGGGGGGTGGACATGGGTGACGGGAGGTGGACGTGGGTGACAGGGGGGGTGGACATGGGTGACAGGGGGGGTGGACATGAGTGACAGGGGGGGGACATGGGTGACAGGGAGGGTGGACATGGGTGACAGGGGGGTGGACATGGGTGACGGGTGGACATGAGTGACAGGGGGGGTGGACATGGGTGACAGGGGGGGTGGACATGAATGACAGGGGGGGGGGACATGCGTGACAGGGAGGGTGGACATGGGTGACAGGGGGGGTGGACATGGGTGACAGGGGGGGTGGACATGGGTGACTGGGAGGGTGGACATGGGTGACAGGGGGGGTGGACATGAGTGACAGGCCGGTGGACATGGGTGACAGGGAGGGTGGACATGGGTGACAGGGGGGGTGGACATGAGTGACAGGCCGGTGGACATGGGTGACAGGGAGGGTGGACATGGGTGACAGGGGGGGTGGACATGAGTGACAGGCCGGTGGACATGGGTGACAGGGAGGGTGGACATGGGTGACAGGGGGGGTGGACATGGGTGACAGGGGGGGTGGACATGGGTGACGGGGGTGGACATGGGTGACAGGGAAGGTGGACATGGGTGACAGGGAAGGTGGACATGGGTGATAGGGAGGGTGGACATGGGTGACAGGGGGGTGGACAGGGGTGACAGGGGGTGGACATGGGTGACAGGGATGGACAGGGAGGTAGACAAGGCGGACATGGATGACGGGGGGGTGGACATATGTGACGGGGGGGGGGTCAGAGGGTGGACCTGAGTGACGTTGGGGGGGGTTGGACAGGGTTGAGAAGGGGTAACAGGGGGGTGGAAAGGGTACTGTACCTTAAGCAAGCCGGCCCACGCAGCTTGCAGTTCCACAGCAGTCCGGCACAAATGCAGCTCGCTCTGCCGTCGGGCACCATTTTCGGCTCACTGCGCCACAAGGGGGAGGGGGGTGGACGCAGGGGACGCAAGGGGACGCAGGGGGACGCAGTGTGTGCAGTGCACATGCAGGCTTTCCTTCCACCCTGCGCGCAGGCCGCGGCAGGACATTTGAAAAAAATTTTTTTAAATCTTGTCAAAATCACTGCTCTAACTATACGATTTAGGCGGCCGCGAGGCCCCTTTTAGCGCGAGGCATTAGGTGGCTGCCTATATCGCCTAATTAGAGAGCCACCTCTGGTGACCGTGCCTCCCACACCAGATATCAGAGTAATGCTAACAAAGGACACTATCAGAGATAAGATAAAAAATGTTCTTACCACGTTCGGGCACCAACTGTTTTGGACGCGTTCCAAGTGACCGCTCTAGGTAGATGTACTGCTCCAAATTAGCTAAAAATATGTGTCCTCTCATTGGGTCAAAGCAGTACTCTGATTTATTGTTACGATTCGGCAGGCTGGATGTGGATCCTCTGTGTCAGCGAGGGATTGGCGTGGACCGTGTCGGTGGACCGGTTCTAGGTTGCTACTGGTATTCACCAGAGCCCGCCGCAAAGCGGGATGGTCTTGCTGCGGCGGTAGCAACCAGGTCGTATCCACCGGCAACGGCTCAACCTCGCTGACTGCTGAAAAGGCGTGGGACAGAAGGACTAGACAGAGGCAAGGTCAGACGTAGCAGAAGGTTGGGGCAGGCGGCAAGGTTCGTAGTCAATGGAGATAGCAAGAGGTCAGGAACACTGGTAAGGCAAACACTGTAAACGCTTTCTCTGGCACAAGGCAACAAGATCCGGCAAGGAAGGGAAGGGGAAGTGAGGTTATATAGACAGGTGCACAGGTGGACGCTAATCAGACCGATTGGGCCAGGCACCAATCATTGGTGCACTGGCCCTTTAAATCTTAGAGAGCTGGCGCACGCGTGCCCTAAGGAGCGGAGTCGCGCGCGCCAGGACGTGACAGCCGGGGACCGGGACAGGTGAGTGACTTGGGATGCGATTCGCGAGCGGGCGCGTCCCGCTATGCGAATCACATCCCCACCGGCAGTGTCAGTGCAGCGCTCCCGGTCAGCGGGTCTGACCGGGGCGCTGCAGAGAGAGGAACGCAGCGAGTGCTCCGGGGAGGAGCAGTGACCTGGAGCGCTCGGCGTAACATTCATTGTATAGTGTACGCACCAGATATATCCTTCAGTAGGGCATAGCAGATTGCATAAGCATTCTAATTGGTTAGCAGACTACTTTACGTAAGCATTGCATCATATTCTCTCTGTGCCAAAAGGGGATGTCACAGAGATTGTAATACAGAATGTAACATCCATTTTAGAAAAATGATCTTCATTTTACATGTATTATCCACAACAGTCCCCCCCTTGGAGATCATTATTATGATTATGCAGCATCGGCAATGAGATCACGGGGGGTCACAGAGGCCGGGTGCCTTGCAATCAAACATGTCATCCCCTATCCTTTTGATAGGGGATAACATGTCTAGGGGCGTAGTACCCCTTAAAGTTATGCCTTTGGAGTTGGACTACCACCATCTGCTATTGATGGCTTTTTCTAAGGATCATCAATATTAAACTTCTGGAAACCCGCTTTAGGATAGGGTCACAAGTAAGGGATCTCATGATTACGGACCATTGAGTGTGCCTCCTGCTCTGCCTGTGCTGTCTGCTCATAGCAGCAATCCGCTGGTAAGATCAGACACACAGGGACCTGCCACGCACACGCAGAGTACTCACAGAAATTGCGGTCGCTCTCTACATAGTGATACCAGATGATACCAGATGCCGTACCTGATACTAGAGACAGATAGCATTGGGTAAAGCTATATACAAATACAGGACCTGTCCGTTTTAATAAATACATGTATTCCACATGCAATAACAATCTCTTGGGCATTTTTTCTTACAGCTCTGTGTTGTGCCGTTCCTCTGTTATGTTTACTGGAATTGTATGACTAAATATTCAACTGGGTGTTACCAGTTAAGCGTGTGTCCCTGCACTGCCCGAGACTATACAATCAAAGTTGACCAGTGCAGAGACACGTCCCCAACTGGTAACCCCCAGTTGGATATTTAGTCTTCTCAAACTTTTGGCCAATTATCAGTTGTTGTGTAAAGCTTTGCCTGGCAGATTAGCCCTGTGTCAGGCCAAAGGCCTCATTATTAAAATCCTATATGTATATTATAAATTATAACTGTGTGTGATGGATTATCCAAGATATGGGTGAGAGGTCATTCAGACGGTGTATCCTTTCGTGTATTGCATTTTATTGGGAGTCTGGCTGGTTGTTTATATCTCCTTTGAAGTCAGAGGCTCTTTTGAAGCAGCAGGATGTAAGGGCATTCTGGTCCCATCATATAATCAACCAGATAAGAGGGCCAGGAACAGAGATGCCCCCCCTGGTGGGATCAGAGGGGAGGGGGAAATGGAGTCTCCCTCCAAAAAGGCAAATATATAATATTTTAATGATGCTAGACTCAGGGTGTTCAAGGCTGTGGCACAAGCTGACAAGACCATCCTAAGAACAGCACTCCCAAGGACTGCTATATCACCATGCTGTAAGAACTTCATCTTTTGTTTTCTGAACTGGCCTTGCAAAACTCTTTTATATATTTTTGTACCTGTATGTAATTTATACCTGTATTTTTACATATTTAAGACTGTGATACATTTTATCAGATTAAATGTTTAATTAATGAGCTCTGGTCTTTGATCTCTAAATATATGAGCTCACCTTTCTGAAGGCAGCTCTGGTGGAAACCCGTTTATCTAAGGGTTAATTTGGTGACTTGCTGGGACTAGTAGTGTATATCCAGAGGTCTGGTGGCCTTAACCCTTGCACCATCACACTCTCTCTAGCGTCTTAGCTGGACCGATAGGGTGTGATCGTGACACCTTGTAATGATCACTAAGGGGTTATCTGTCTAAATTTTCACCCATTTATGATGGGTGTAAATAATATTTTTTACTGGGCGAATACAGTGGGCGTGTTGTGGGTGTAGTTTGCAAGGTGAACAGTTTACACACTGATGTGCAAATTTGGCAACACTTGTACAGTTTTGCGCAATAGCCACTTTAGTCTTGACCAGGTTCAGACAGATGTGCGCTCCACGTTAGCTCTGTCAACATTAGCTGGCATTTAGCAAAAGTTGCAGGCTGAAAAATACTAAAAATAGATGACCCCCTAAGTGTGTAACACTGACTGTTATGTAAATATAAGACTGGGTTTGGTCAGTATTTTAATCCAAAACCAGGATACAGAAAAAAAACTATTCCAGAAATGTTTGTAGCTTTTTCTATGTTTTAAACCCAATCTTGGTTTTGCCTTAAAATCCTGACCAAAGGATACTGACCGAAGTGTGAACCCAGCCTCTTGGTACATACACATGTCTAGATCCTCTGCGTGCGAGTTTGCCGCTGTGGATTTAAGCCGCGGCAGGTTTTCCACAATTTTCTTCATTGGACAGGGGTGGGAAAAGGGGTGGGTAGGGAAAGCCCCAACATGGAGAGCTACTGCCTACTCCACATGGATTGGAGCCATTGCTGGCAATCACAAGTTGCCCTGAATCCCCAGGTAAGTGGGTAACACTAAGGATGCCTGTCAGCAGAGATGGGGAAGAACAGGCCTTGCTGGATGTCCAAAAACATAACTTAAATTTCCCTAGACTGTGGACAAGTATAGATTTGGATCCATGCTTCCAGAAGTCTCTGTCACCATTTCTAACTAGAATTGAGCAAGGCAAAATTGGTGAACCCGGTTTCCACCTGACAATTGGGGAAACCGCGGCTCACCTGTATAGATCGCTGCTTTACTGTAACCCCTTGCAATGCGACAGCCCAGCAAAGAAAGAGTTGTGGTGCCCTGGGGGGGGGGGGGGGGGGGTATGGCAGTTGGGGTGTTGCTGTGAGGTAGATCACGGGTATAATTAACTCTTGTCAGTCGTGACGCCAGGGTGAGGGTTAATACTGTGATGCTTGGCCTATCGCCACCCTTCCCAAAAGCGATAGGGAGTTGCAGAATAAATGCAATGTCCACAACCAGAGCTTTGCTGAAAACTATCGGAAACATTACTGAAGATTTTCTGTAACATGGGATAACAGGAACAGTCCTTATAACAGAGTCTATGTACAGCGCAGCTGAGATTGACGCATGGTTGGGACTTTTGTAAGTTCTTTAGATTAGTAGGATTTTGTAAGCTTAGATCTGCTGTATTTAGGAGTATGTTTAGGTCCAGAGGTCTCGCTAGCATAAGCGAGGAAGTTGTAAGAACTCACTGTTTAGCTTCAGGCCGAGGCCGGCAGGCTTTGGCCCAGTAGTTGTCGTTGTAAGTTGTGCAGATCTTGACTCTCCAACGATCCGGAACCCAAGAGAGCGACTATTGGCTGCAGCTCCCTTATATGGGCAGGGGCTGGCCATTTTAGGAATGGTCCAGACCATCTGTCAATCAGCTTTACAAAGTGTTAAGGGTAGTCACATGACCCATGAACCTCCAAAGGTCCTTTTACCTACCATAGAGTACTAACCCGAATCACATGACCCAAGGTCCTGCGACGCTATGAAGGTAAGCATGCATATTATATACAGCATTTACATGTAATTTAATAAAACATTAACTAGATGAGGGGTGACTAGGCTAGGGGATAACAGTTACTAGGAACTCTGACTTTAGGGACCCCTAACCAAGGTACGGTATGCAATACGGTACCGGGACACCACAGAGTTAACTAACACTGCTGAGAATAAAAACAGGGGGAACCCCACATGGTTTTTAAAACTTTTTTTATGAAAGAAAAAAAACATGTGGGGTTCCCCCTACTATCATATTTAGCCAAAAACCAACCAAGCAACAACAGCTTAGCATCACCAGGGTGGGTGAGGACCATTGTTATTAACTCTTCAGCCTGTTACAGCCTAGGCCCAGGAATGCCATTTTTGACACTCTGGGCTTGTTGGTACAAGCTCTTTCCTGTACTCCTGTGGGTACTGGGGTCTTAATTAAAGGTTAGCTCTAGATGTTTTTCTGGAAAACACTAAGCTCCAGAAATCCACTACAAAGCCTGTAAAGTAAATAAAAAGAATAAAAAAACATGACACATGTTAATAAAATGTATTACAAAAAACACTCCCCCAAGCCCTCATTTACCTTTTAATTTAAATAAAAATAATAAAAAAATAAAATCTATACAGATCGTCAGTTTACTGTGTTGCGCTCAGAGGTCAAGTCCTGGGAAAAAAATGGGTGGGAACTCACCCAAGATTTCTACTCAAGAGTTGGTCATGCAGGACTCCTGCAAATGGGAATGGTGTTCCTGCTGTAAATAAAAGTGCAGGAATTCAGTTCCCACGTGTTCCTGCAGGACTTGTGCCCTGGTTGCGCTGCACAATTTTTGAAAGTTTGCCATGCCCGACAGGCCAAACTTTCGAAGAGTTCACTCATCTTCATTGCTAACTGCAGAGATACCACAACCATCATTGGGTTCTCATTATTGCCCTCCAAGATAATAAGTAGTTTATGAAATATTCTGCAACTCTGGACCAGACACTGAACGAGACATTAGACATCTTCCCATTGCCAGGATGATAAAAGCGGTACTCTGTCCCTAGACATCTTATCCCCTATCCAAAGGATTGGGGATAAGATGTCTGATCATGGGGGTCCCACCGCTGGGCACCCGAGACATCAGGTGCACAGAGCAAACTTCATGTCCCAAAAGTTGCAGAATTGTGACGTCACAGCCACGCCCCTCAATACAAGTCTATGGGAGGGGGCGTTACGCCCCCTCCCATAGACTTGCATTGAGGGAGTGTGGCCGTGACGTCATGAGTGGTGCACGGCCATGATGTCACGAGCCTCTAACGCTGCACCCAACGCATTACATGGACACCGGGTGCAGCAGGGAGAACGTGGGGGTCCCCAGCGGCGGGATAGGGAATAAGATGTCTAGGGGTGGAGTACCCCTTTAAGTAGACTACACCCCTATCTATTACTGTAAAGGCCAAATAGAATTAAAGGAATTGTTCTTGTCTAATGTAATTTAATAGGGCAATACGACTGTGACATCAATTATTAATTTCATTACATCCTCATACAATAAAGTAGAAGCAATTAATTCGTCCCTCGTTGCCGACTGAGATATGTTTTGTTACAATATATTATTTCATGTATTTGTCAAGTGTTATTCAACCAAAATAGCAACATTGTCACTTAATGAAAAAAACAAGTGAATCTCGCCATTGTGCTGTATGCTAAGCGGAGCATGTGAGCACAGATGGAACTATTGTCAAGGAAATTCAGAATGAGGGTCATATGATGCCCTGCTGCTTCACCACCTCTTCCCTGTGTTGTATTCTATCCGCTGGATAGTGTTTTATGAATAGGGCCCTTCACTCTTTTGGTTCTGTTCACATTACGGATTCCGTTCGTAACTACGCCATGACAGCTGTGATGAATCTCATTTTAAACTAATCCTTATTGACGTATAATAGAGCCTGTCAAATCTCTATTGCGGTTTGTGTGTTTTTGGCAACGGTATAGCTACAGACTGCACTATTTTTGCTTTAATAAAAATGACTGCAAACCCTGATGGAAAGTAGCTTTAGAAAAGAGCCTTGGAGGCTATATCCACCGTTGGCTGTCCGGGCATGCTGGGAGTTGTAGTTTTGCAACAGCTGGAGGCACACAGGTTGGGAAACACGGTCCTAATGCATCTAAAATAAAAAAATTAGGGAAACACAGTCCTAATGCATCTAAAATTAAAAAAATTAGGGATTATCCTGAGGGACTTCAGGACTCCGGTGAAAACCTTTTTTTCTTTTAAATCAACTGGTGGCAGAAAGTTAAACATATTTGTAAATTACTTCTATTAAAAAATCTTAATCCTTCCAGTACTTATTAGCTGCTGAATGCTACAGAGGAAATTCCTTTCTTTTTGGAACACTGATGACATCACGAGCACAGTGCTCTCTGCTGACATCTCTGTCCATTTTAGCAACCATGCATAGCAGATGTATGCTAAGGGCAGCATGGTGGCTCAGTGGTTAGCACAGCTGCCTTGCAGTCCTGGGGACTTGGATTCAAATCCCACTAAGGACAACAATAAATAAAGCGTTATTATTATAATAACGTCAGCAGAGAGAACTGTGCTCGTGATGTCATCAGAGAGCATTCCAAAAAGAAAAGAATTTCCTGTGTAGTATTCATCAGCTCGTAAGTACAGGAAGTATTAAGATTTTAAAAACACGGAAAGTAGCCCAACTTTTTCAAGAACTTGCTGACCGTCTGCAGCGGTTGTCATTAGACGAAGAGGGGGCCTGCAATCTTCCCCCACTGCCTGATGATGATGACAATTGGCCAGAGACGCCTCCAGCGAACAGTGCAGGGACACCTGGAGGTGCGTCACCGGTGAGATTGTCCCCTCACCACAGGACCTGGGGCTCGTGGGCCGAGATCCCGTCGGAGGAGTCTGCTGTGAGTACCCCGCCAGAGGCGGCCTATTCTTCCTCCTCCAGCCCTGAGGTCATTCCTCGATCAAGCTTGCCAAGTGCACGACCGTGCTCACCAAAATTACCACAATGGGTGTTCAGAGACGAGCCGGAGCTGATCGAGTACATGCACAGAGTACTTCAACCGATGCCTGGGAAGACACTTCCACCAATCCCAACTGCAGAAAGGGAAAGGGCCTGTCAAGAAGCCGAGCTGGCTGAATTGATGGAAAAGTTAAAGGCTCGATACAAAGAACTCTACGCTCCAAAACACGTACATTTGCCTTACGAAGAAAGAGTGCGGTATCAGGAAAATACCAAAGAAATGGAGGCATTTTACATCCGTAAATGGGATCACCCCCGAGAAGGGGAGGAGCCATTAGAAAGGAGAAGAGCAACTGTGGCCAAGTTCGACAAGGTCAGAGGTTATGGGACACTCCTTGACTTCCACACTAGGCAGACCATCCTCGTAAACCGGCGAGCAGTGCAAAGGCCATATCTCCATAAGAAGTTCAACACCTTGGAGGTGGGTGAAATTGTGGAGTATACCCCCGTCCAGAGGCTTCGTGGAGAATGGGCTGCAGCGGTCACCAGACCAACAGCCCCAACACAGCTTCCCTTTAAATATTTCCCGTCAATGGATTGGGAGTCTGATCCCTTCAACGTGAGGCCGACAAGGTCTGCTCCTAAAGCCTCCACCAGCGTACCCAAGGAGGAGGAGCTTCAAGAGAAAAGTTCATCATCTTCTGTGTACAGTAAAGAGTCAAGTTCGTCACCTGCTATGTACAGCAAAGAACCAAGTTCTTCATCTTCTTCATACCGTCGAGAGTCAAGTTCTACACAGGGTGAAGAAAACAGGCCAAAATTGCGGCCACCCAAGTCGGTACCTAGACCCTCTCGGAGCAATGAGAGTTTGTCTAATCCTGGGGTACCCACAGATGTACCAAGGCCCTCTCGGCACAGTGAGAGTTTGCCAATTCCTCAGGTACCAACTAAAGGGTCATGGGTTGCTCCTAATTTGGAGATGGTGCTCAAGCCCTATTGCCCCACTGTGATCCCGGCTAGTAGGCCTATAACCCCTTCTCGAGCTGCCTTCCACAACTCCATTCTCACCGATGTGGTGTGGCAAAGCTATGTCAAGTCTGATCCTGCCCCTGATGTTGGCAGATATAGGGGAACCAAGAGAGGCACTACAAGAGTGAAGAAGAACATCTTCTAAAGAGACTATAAAGTAATGTCTTATTGTTTTTTTCTTTTTTCTCTCTGTCTAACCATTTTGTCTTACAGTAACCAAGATCAAGAAAAGTGCCTAGCAGGACTGTGCTAAGTTTGTTTCAGTTTAAAGTTCAGCAACGTAACCACTAAGCTTGTGCCTTGACTAATAAGTCAAGAGACTCCTAGCCTGTAGGAGATCCACCAAGGACAGTACCCGGCTGAGTTGTGGTTAAGGCCGTGTCCACTTTCTATTGAACTCCTAGTGTAGGTTGACTGCTGATCCTTACACGCCATTTTGTATATTTTTTCCTCAATTGGGCTCCTAGTGTAGGTGGACTGTTGATCCTTACACACCTGCTTCATGTATATACCACCATCCTCATAAGAACTCTTATGAAAAATGTCGCACTTATCGGGTGAATGCACCTGAAATATGTTGGAGTGTTAATAAATATATAGTAAATATGTATATGGTTTTGTACACAGAAAAATGTCCGTGTGTCTGTGTACATAAATAGTCAGTAAGGTTTGTACCTAGAAAATATAGTCAAATGTCTATGTACATAAAAATAGCTTAGAGTTGTGCATGGATAATTTCGACGTACTGCACTTGCACACTCAATACTACAATTGAGTACAATTCTCGTACACATAAATGTATCGTAAATCAAAAGGTGTTTAGTAGTAACCAATATGGGACACCTTGGCTCCTCCGAGGGTAGTATTATTGCTGTCGCCCATCGCTAGCACCTATCTTGGAACAAAAATAATAGGGAGGATTCCCTTTCAAATAGTACTTGTACATAGTACCCTACATTACTCACTTAATGTACTACTTCAAAATTTCTCTAGTACATACACAAAAATAAATAAGCATCTCACTTAAGAAAACACTTAAGGAATTGTAGCATATTGATACCCAATTCCTTCCACTGTTAGGTACACTGCTCTTCTTTATTCATTGCGTGTATGCTCTGCCTGGCCAGTAGATGCTCTTGCTAGTGCAAAAGTAAACACATAATTTTCAGAATAACCTGGATAGGTTGTTGAGAAAGTGCTCTAGGGGTAAGTAGCGTGTAGTCGATAGACCCTAGCAGCCACCCTTACTGTGACCTAGCTTAGGGCTAGCCAGTATACCTTTCGTGTACTAACTAACAGGTAACTAACTTATTGTTGGCATAAAATGTGTGAGATAACAAAATGTATAGTCAGCTTGAAGCTAACAGTATAGAGAGCTGAACTAATGTCTAGTAAGCTTAAAAAATGTATAATAAGTTTTATAAAGTTATATAGGAAGCTAGAAACTAAAGTATAGATAGCATTTAAGTGTCTAGATAGCATTCAAATGTCTAGATAGCATTTGAGTGTCTAGATAGCATTTAAGTGTCTAGATAGCATTCAAATGTCTAGATAACATTCAAATGTCTAGATAGCATTCAAATGTCTAAGTAGGATGTCTAGCTTAAATGTAAATCATCCTGTTCTATAGCATCCTGTTCTAATTCTCGTCCTAGTACCTCTGTCTCAGGGGACAGACGTCGAGGCCGACTTATGTTTAGTAAGGGGTTTGTGGTGTCCCAGTACCGCATTTCATTTGGTACTTAATTATCTATGGGTCCCCGTAGCCAGAGTCTGTAGGACTTAGTAATATCTGTTAGTCAGTGCGCCCTTAGTCGCCTCTATTATAGTGTATAGATTCCTAATTTATCCATAGAATAACATAAATAGGATTATTTCTGTATATAAATGGTTAATTACTGGTTTCCATGGTGTCGCAGGGCCTTCGGGTCATGTGATGCGTTCCAAGCCCCATCCTGGATGCGTTCCAGGCCTCGCTTTGGTTTCTCTAGCCTCATTTTGGATTTTGCAATGTATATAGATCCTATGATGTAAGCAATTCCATGATACCATGTAAAGTGAGTGACAGACGTTCGGACCAATCAAAATCGCCATGCCCCCTGCCCATATAAGGGAGCGGCGGCCATCTTATCGCTCTCTCTTTCTCCTGGCTCTTGATGAGAGAAGACCTATATCGCAGTAATCGCAGTGAGTTAGGCCTGAGCCTTGCGGCAACGGCTGAATGATCTAAATTATAGAGTGTATCATCCCCTAAGCACTCTGCAGTATCGCCGGACTCAATATTTCCCCTAAATCCGGACGGATCTGCACATCATTCCCTATTCAGAGACAATAAGTTTCATGCAAGGTCCGCAACTTCTGCCAGTCGCTAAGCAATCTAAGAACTGTTATATGAGACTGTAACTACGTATTGGATATTGCAAGCACTTCAGTAAAGTTATTCAAGTTCAAGTTAAATCTGCTTGTGGACCTTCAGTCATTTCATTGCACCTATCGCTTCTGGGAAGGGCGGCGATAGGCCGGAACATAGATTCAGCATACCAGCCCTCACCCTGGCGTCACGAGTGACTGGGTTAATATTAACCCCTCATATACCAACATCATACCATCCCTAATATACACCCCCCAAGGGCTACCACATACATAATCAGGATTAGGTAGTAAGTAACATATCACTGTTTGTTTTTTTGGCCAATATGACAGGAATGCTTTAACAATGTTTGGAAAGCGAAGGGTGCAGCGGTCAATCATGCATTCTGCCACTCCACAACCTCTGTTCTTGTGATCTGTGGGAATCCCACTTGTCAAACCCCAACCAATCAGCTAGTTATCTCCTATCGTGAAGGGGGGAAACCTTTTAGTCTTAAAATAGTCTTTAGTCTTGATGATTCCCCCCCCCCCTTATATAGAGCAGCATAGGCTATTAATAAAGAATAATGTAGAGGAGATTCTTGTGTAAGCTTTGTGCTTACCTGTTTCAGCTGATGTGGCAGTCATGGGATGTTAAGCCATTTTTGTTTCTGATTCGGAGCAAAAATGAATTTGCCCTGCTGCCTATATTTCCCATGAAACCAGTGGCGTTGCGACCCGGGTGCGGGGGGTGCGGCCCGCACCGGGTGACACCAACCTAATGGGGTGACACCAAGACGCTCCGTAGCCGCACCCCCCCAGCTACACAGACACTACCTCCCCCATCGGTGCCCGACCGGCCTCCCATCCGTCAGCACAACCCCCCCCCCCCCCCCCCGCGCTGTGTGTGCCCGTCCATCAGCAACCCCCCTCTTTCTCCTGCACTGTGCGCCCGTCCATCATCACACCCCCCTCACCTTCACCAGTACTGTGCCCGGCCTCCGCTCCCACGTCTGCGCCGGCCTGACGTCACACCGTATGGCCGCGCAGGAGGACGTCAGTTACGTCACTCGCACGGCGCCCGGTGAGAAGGAGCGCTGCGCTGGATGGGTGAGTGTGTGTGTCTGTCTCTATCTATGTTTGTGTGTGTGAGACTCTGTGTGTGTATGAGACTGTGTGTGTGTGTGTGTGTGTGTGTGTGTGTGTGACTGTGTGACTGTGAGTGTGTGTCTCTCTGACTGTGTGTGTGTATTTGTGTGTGAGTCTCTCTGTGTTGTATGTGTTTTTTTTTGTGTGTGTGTGTGTGTGTGTGTGTGTGTGTGTGTGGGGGGGGGGGGGGGGGGGGGTGGTATAACCAGCAATCTATTGTGGGGAACCTGCGGCCTAATGTGGGGAAACTACTACCAAGTGTGGGGAGTGTATGCTACCTTATGTGGGGAGTCTGTGCTACCTAATGTGGGGAATCTGTGCTACCTAATGTGGGGAATCTGTGCTACCCAATGTGGGGAAATTGCTACCTAATGTAGGGTAACTGGTACCTACCTAATGTGGGGGAACTGGTACCAAATGTGGGGAATCTATGCTGCCTAATGTGGGGAATAGATGCTACCTAATGTGGGGAAACTGCGACCTACCTAATGTGGGGGAACTGCTGCCTACCTAATGCTCCCCCCCCCCTGGCAGTAGCACCCTCATCATCCACCAGCAACACCCCCCCCCCCAGCAGCACCTCCATCAGCAGATCCTGATGGTGGATGATGGCGGTGCTCCTGCCAGGAGGATGATCCTGCCGATGGATGATGGGGATGATACTGCCAGGGGGGATGGCTAGTAGCACCCTCATCATCCTCCAGCAACACCCCCTGAGTAGTAGCACCCCCATCATCCACTAGCAACACCACCAATACCCCCCTCCCGTGGTAATAGCATCAGCTAACGGATGTTGAGGGGTGTTACTGCGGTTGTGGTATTATATTCAGAGGGTGCAGTTTGTGGTAGTATTATTAGAGATGAGCGAACTTGCAGTAAATTCGATTCGTCACAAACTTCTCGGCTCGGCAGTTGATGACTTATCCTGCGTAAATTAGTTCAGCCTTCAGGTGCTCCGGTGGGCTCGGAAAGGTGGATACATTCCTAGGAAAGAGTCTCCTAGGACTGTATCCACCTTTTCCAGCCCACGGGAGCACCTGAAAGCTGAACTAATTTATGCAGGAAAAGTTATCAACTGCCGAGCAGAGAAGTTTGTGACGAGTTGAATTTACTGTAGTTTGCTCATCTCTAATTATTATATTCAGAGGGCGCAGTGGGTGGTAGTATTATATTCAGAGGGTACAGGATGTGGCGGTATTATATTCAGGGGTACAATATGTGGCAAATTTATATTCAGGGGTACAGTATGTGACAGATTTATATTCAGGGGTACAGTATGTGGCAGATTTATATTCAGGGGTACAGTATGTGGCAGATTTATATTCAGAGGGTACAGTATGTGGCAGATTTATATTCAGAGGGCACAGTATGTGGCAGATTTATATTCAGAGGGTACAGTATGTGGTAGTATTATATTCAGTGGGTACAGTGTGTGGCGGTATTATATTCAGGGGTACAGTATGTGGCAGATTTATATTCAGAGGGTACAGTATGTGTTGGTATTCAGAATGTACAGTGTGTGGTAGTATTATATTCAGAGGGTACAGTGTATGGAAGGTTTATAATCAAAGAGTATAGTGTATAGTAGTATTATATTTAGAGGATACAGTGTCTCTCAGGTTTATAATAATAATTGTTTTCATATAGAGGATGAGAATGCGCTGACATAGTGAGGAGACGTGTGGGCATCACATTCTGCAGAGAGAAGTTTTAGCTGGAACAAGTCCTGGCGGTATGTACCATCCGAATTAGATAAGGAAAGACTATAGAGAAGACGTCACCTGTAGTCACTGATATCATTGTACATTCTCCTCACTATAGAGAAGACGTCACCTGTAGTCATTGATATCATTGTGTATTCGCCTCACTATAGAGAAGACGTCACCTGTAATCACTGATATTGTGTATTCTCCTCACTATAGAGAAGACGTCACCTGTAGTCACTGATATCATTGTACATTCTCTTCACTATAAAGAAGACGTCACCTGTAATCACTGATATCATTGTGTATTCTCCACACTATAGAGAAGACGTCACCTGTAGTCACTGATATCATTGTGTATTCTCCTCACTATAGAGAAGACGTCACCTGTAGTCACTGATATCATTGTGTATTCTCCTCACTATAGAGAAGACGTCACCTGTAGTCAGATATTGTGTATTCTCCTCACTATAGAGAAGATGTCACCTGTAGTCACTGATATCATTGTGTATTCTCCTCTCTACATCAGAGCTGTAGTCACTTGTCAGTTCTACAGTTAGGTCAGTGAAACTACAACTCCCAGCATAACCTCACCACTGCTCAAAGGGGTACTCTACTGGAAAACATTTTTTTTTTTAATCAGCTGGTGCTACAAAGTTAAACAGATTTGTAAATTACTTCTATTTAAAAATCTTAATCCTTCCAGTACTTATTAGCTGCTGTATAAGCGATTCACAGGAAGTTATTTTCCTTTTTAATTTATTTTCTGTCTGACCACAGTGCTCTGTGCTGACACCTCTGTCCATGTCAAGAACTGTCCATAGTAGGAGCAAATCCCCATATCAAACCTATCCTGCTCTGGACAGTTCCTGACATGGACAGAGGTGTCAGCAAATAGCACTGTGGTCAGACTGGAAAGAACTACACAACTTCCTGTGGAGCATACACCAGCTTATAAGTACTGTAAGTATTAAGATTTTAAATAGAAGTAATTTAAAAATCTGTTTAACTTTCTGGCACCAGTTGATATAAAAGTAAATGTTTTCCAGTGGAGTACCCCTTTAAGTAATTCTGGGAGCTGTATATTTCAATGGTGAAAACTTCTTTAACACTTTCCCATTCTGTGGCAACTGGTATATCTGATTATTATACTGGAATTTCTCACAATGCGCTACACCAGTGGTGTCTGTCACAACAGGCTAAAAACTTACTGAGGGGGGGGGAGGTATGGGGGTGACACCATTTTCTACCGCACCGGGTGACACCAACCCTAGCAACGCCACTGCATGAAACTTCTCACTTTGCATAGAGAGGTAAGTTGCTCAATTCACCTAATAAGACCAATTCATTTGGCTAGACACCAGCAACCAGAACCTGACACTCATGAGTGAGATGTGGTAAGTTCACACTATGTGTAGATTTGATGTGTTTTTTTTAATTTCTTTACAGTAATACTGCCGTGAGGCGAAAGTGTTTGACCCATAATCACAACTGAGGTGTTTTATGAAGATTTGACGTCTTTAGGCTCTGTTCACAAGTCGAATCTTTCCTCTACTATTTCTTGTTTTGCTTTGATGTTTTTACTTTCATATCACACATAAAAAAAATAATGCTTCTATATGTTACTCACTAGATCTTGCAGATGCTTTATGTGTCTAGTTTCTGCATTTGACTCATAAATCCCTCTGTTCTGCTGCTCACTCATTCTGACATTCACTGCTCAGGAAGGGGCATGTCCGAGGCAAGCACTGAGCATGCACTTACTCACCATACATTCACTTCCTCCCTCAGTCTGCTGTGCTGGGTCTCTTCATCCAATCACTTCAGGCTGCTCTGTAACACCCTCCTCTCTGTTTTCATGCTGCAGTCTGATAGGACAGGAGTGAGCACAGAGGAATGCTAGTCCCACCTTTACTTCCTGGACTTTGCCTGTGCTTTGGCTGGGACCAAGATGATGCAGCAGCCTGACCGGATTGTGTTCTGTATGGTATGGGAACCCCTAGTGATCTTTTTCAAAAAAGGAGATACATTTTTTTTTTTTATAAAGTATATTGGAAAGGTCAATGTTTTGCCAAAATTTACAACATATAATTTTTTTTTATTCTGATGCATATTAATGGGTAAATACTAGAGTATAAAAAGCACACTGTCACACAATGCCACCATTTATTTTTCTATAAACGATGAGCAGTTCTAGGAACATTTCTTAGAATTGTGACGACTTTCTTTTTTTTCTGAAAACCTGCGAAACACCATGGGATTCATTCATCACAAGTGTCTCACTGTAGAAAGTGTTGTTGCACAGCAGAAGGGTAACATCAGCGTGCATGTATTATAGCCCTCCTGCTGAAAGAGCCTATAGATCACTGCTCTGAACTATATGCATCTACAGATGGCACCTGTGCCAACATCCATAAGTAAAAGTGACCCTTGCCCACATATGCCATGTGCTTACCCAGATAAATCAGTAATACTAATAGGGCATCAATATACCAAATAGTTATGCCAAAGGAACTGACATAAACAGACACTTATAGGACGTGTACTTGTATTTTCCATGATGCTGAAAGTCATGGAGTGAGCATTGTAGGAGAAGAGAACAGGAGCTGTAATGGAAGGAGCCCATATATTGTCCTATGAAGGAACTGGATTCATTTTAAATTGTTGCCTGTCACTTTAAAAAAAACAAGACATCAGCGATAATTTGAAAGTGCTTGTTGCTTATACCGTACATTTGTTATTGCTGTTAATACTGTACATTTGTTATTGCTGGAGAAAAGGAAGGAGGGCCAGCGCTTTACTCAGGTGAATGAGTTTATTGGATCAACCAGACATGACTATTGCAAAAAGGTGACGCGTTTCGGTCGCGTGCTGCAACCTTAGGTCGCAGCACGCGACCGAAATGTGTCACTTTTGTGCAATCGTCATGTCTGGTTGATCCATTAAACGCATTCACCTGATTAAAGCGCTGGCACTCCTTCCTTTTCTCTGGATTTTGATGTGGGACCTCTGTCCATCCCGGTCCGTGTCGCATAGGGGTGATAAGGGGTGAGCTGATACATCTCTTACATGTGTGGATTTGTTATTGCTGTATTTTTTTTTCTAGGAATGTCAAGATGGAAGGTTCTGCCATGTTGGATTATTGTGGCTAGTATCAACTATTTAAGCCCTTACATTCTTGCAAAGTGCCTGGAAGAGCTTAGTACTGGTGGAAAAACGTGTGCCATGATGTTGAATCACCACAGCACCACACTGAGTTGATAAGGTTTAAAGGGGTACTCCCCTGGAAGAAATTTTTCAATCAACTGGTGCCAGAAAGTTAAAGGGGTTATCCAGGAAAAAACTTTTTTTTATATATCAACTGGCTCCAGAAAGTTAAACAGATTTGTAAATTACTTCTATTAAAAAAATCTTAATCCTTTCAGTATTTATGAGCTTCTGAAGTTAAGGTTGTTCTTTTCTGTCTAAGTGCTCTCTGATGATGACACGTGTCTCGGGAACAGCCCAGTTTAGAAGCAAATCCCCATGACCTTCTCAGGAGTTTTCTGAACCGTAAAAAGAGGGGTAGACATAAAGGGGGTACTGTCATGTTCAGGACTCTGGCTGCACATACTGGACGTAAGCGCATGGCCCCGTCTCCTGCTGCCACCGGCAGGGCTTGGATTCGCATTGCGGGATGTGCCTGCACTCACCATCTGCTCCTCCTGCACTCTCCTCAGCGTCTGTGCTCCGGCGCACATGCCCCCGTCCCTTAGGGCGCATGCGCGCCGGAGCTCTGAAATTTAAAGGGCTAGTGCACCCATTAATTAAGTTAATACCTGTGCTCACTTAATAAACTCCTCCCCCTCCCACACTTCCCTGCCGGATCCCTGCCCTAGTGCCGGAGAGAAAGCATTCCTGTGTATTGCCTTACCTGACCTTTGTCACGATGCCGGCTGGCAGGTAGTGGATCCTCTGTGCCAGAGAGGGATGGCGAGGACCGCACTAGTGGACCGGTTCTAAGCCACTACAGGTTTTCACCAGAGCCCGCCGCAAAGCGGGATGGTCTTGCTGCGGCGGTAGTGACCAGGTCGTATCCACTAGCAACGGCTCACCTCTCTGGCTGCTGAAGATGCTGAAGATAGGCGCGGTACAAGGGAGTAGGCAGAAGCAAGGTCGGACGTAGCAGAAGGTCGGGGGCAGGCGGCAAGGATCGTAGTCAGGGGCAACGGCAGGAGGTCAGGAACACGGACTAGGAACAGACAAGGGAACGCTTTCACTAGGCACAAGTGCAACAAGATCCGGCCAGGGAGTGCAAGGGAAGTGAGGTAATATAGGGAAGTGCACAGGTGATTACCAATTAAGCTAATTGGGAAGATTGGGCCAGGCACCATCATTGGTGCACTGGCCCTTTAAATCGCAGAGACCCGGCGCGCGCGCGCCCTAGGGAGCGGGGCCGCGCGCGCCGGGACAGGACCGAGGGAGAGCGAGTCAGGTACGGGGGCCGGGGTGCGCATCGCGAGCGGGCGCTATCCGCATCGCGAATCGCATCCCGGCTGAAGGCGGGACCGCAGCGCACCCGGTCAGTGGATCTGACCGGGGCGCTGCAACAACGAAGATGAGGCGGGCGCTCCGGGGAGGAACGGGGACCCGGAGCGCTCGGCGTAACAGTACCCCCCCCCCTTGGGTCTCCCCCTCTTCTTGGGGCCAAAGAACCTGAGGAAAACAAACTCAATTTTTCCGTGATGAGGTCCGATGCAAATTAGGAGGGGTTCTGTGTGGAAACGTACGAGACAGTCCAATCTTTTATTGTAAAAACAATAGATGTAGAGGGGTCTGGCGAGACTGGTCACAGGAACGTAGAACCTGTTGATGAGAGAGGCCAAAAAAAATTTTCCTGCAGATCCGGAGTCCAAGAAGAGCATAGTAGAGAAGGAGAAGGTAGAGGCAGATATCCGCACAGGCACAGTAAGGCGTGGAGAAGCAGAGTTGACATCAAGAACTGTGTCACCTTTGTGCGGAGTCAGCGTACGTCTTTCCAGGCAGGGAGGACGGATAGGACAATCCTTCAGGAAGTGTTCGGTACCGGCATAGTACAGGCAAAGATTCTCCATGCGGCGTCGTGTCCTCTCTAGAGGTGTCAAGCGAGACCGGTCAACTTGCATAGCCTCCGCGGCGGGAAGCACAGGAACGGATTGCAGAGGACCAGAGGAGAGAGGAGCCGGGGAGAAAAAACGCTTCGTGCGAACAAAGTCCATATCCAGGCGGAGCTCCAGACGCCATCCGGAAGAACGCATGTCAATGCGAGTGGCAAGATGAATGAGTTCATGTAGGTCAGCAGGAGTCTCTCGTGCGGCCAGAACATCTTTAATGTTGCTGGATAGGCCTTTTTTAAAGGTCGCGCAGAGAACCTCACTATTCCAGGACAACTCGTAAGCAAGAGCACGGAACTGAATGGCGTACTCGCCAACGGAAGAAACACCCTGTTCCAGGTTCAGCAGGGCAATCTCGGCAGAAGAAGCTCGGGCAGGCTCCTCGAAGACACCACGGACCTCAGCGAAGAAGGACTGGACTGTGGCTGTGGCAGAATCATTGCGGTCCCCATCAAACTTGTCCGGCAGGGACAAGCAGGGGTTAAGAACGGCTGGTTGCTGCGGAGGAGTTGCAGGAGCCGGCGGAGGAGATGGTTGTTGCAGCTGTAGCTGTGACTGAAGTTGCTGTATCTGCGGCAGCAGCTGCTGTGACTGAAGTTGCTGTATCTGCGGCAGCAGCTGCTGTAACTGTGACTGAAGACGCTGTGTCTCGGAGATCAAGTATGCCAGCTGTTGATCTCGTTGGGCGATCTTTACGCCAAATTTGTCCGGCAGGGACAAGCAGGGGTTAGGAAGGACCGGTTGCTGCGGAGGAGTTGCAGGAGCCGGCGGAGGAGATGGTAGTTGCAGCTGGAGCTGTTGCTGTATCTGCGGCTGCAGCTGCTGTATCTGTGACTGAATACGCAGTGCCTCGGAGGTCAAGTATGCCAGCTGTTGATCTCGTTGCGCTATCTGTTGCGACTGCTGGGCGATCTGACGAGCTTGCTGGGCGACCAGCGTAGGGAGGTCAGCGACAACTGGCAGAGGAACTTCAGCGGGATCCATGGCCGGATCTACTGTCACGATGCCGGCTGGCAGGTAGTGGATCCTCTGTGCCAGAGAGGGATGGCGAGGACCGCGCTAGTGGACCGGTTCTAAGCCACTACAGGTTTTCACCAGAGCCCGCCGCAAAGCGGGATGGTCTTGCTGCGGCGGTAGTGACCAGGTCGTATCCACTAGCAACGGCTCACCTCTCTGGCTGCTGAAGATGCTGAAGATAGGCGCGGTACAAGGGAGTAGGCAGAAGCAAGGTCGGACGTAGCAGAAGGTCGGGGGCAGGCGGCAAGGATCGTAGTCAGGGGCAACGGCAGGAGGTCAGGAACACGGACTAGGAACAGACAAGGGAACGCTTTCACTAGGCACAAGTGCAACAAGATCCGGCCAGGGAGTGCAAGGGAAGTGAGGTAATATAGGGAAGTGCACAGGTGATTACCAATTAAGCTAATTGGGAAGATTGGGCCAGGCACCATCATTGGTGCACTGGCCCTTTAAATCGCAGAGACCCGGCGCGCGCGCGCCCTAGGGAGCGGGGCCGCGCGCGCCGGGACAGGACCGAGGGAGAGCGAGTCAGGTACGGGGGCCGGGGTGCGCATCGCGAGCGGGCGCTATCCGCATCGCGAATCGCATCCCGGCTGAAGGCGGGACCGCAGCGCACCCGGTCAGTGGATCTGACCGGGGCGCTGCAACAACGAAGATGAGGCGGGCGCTCCGGGGAGGAACGGGGACCCGGAGCGCTCGGCGTAACAACCTTGCTCCTTTGCTGCCTGCCTACTGACCACTTGCTACATTTCTGACTACGCTACTGTGCCACCAGCCCTGACCTTCTGCTATCCTGACCACGAGTTGCCGTATCCTAACTGTGCCACGAATTCTTCAGCCGCCTGTGTGGTCGAGCCATGCCAGGGGCAGCGACCTGGGTGCCGCCTGCCGCAGCAAGTCCATCCCGCTTTTTGGCGGGCTCTGGTGAAAACCAGCGGCACCTTAGACTCCACTCCTTCATACGGTCCGTGTCATCTGCCACACAGGTCCAGCGGCTCCACATCCACCGCCGTTCCTGTCTGCTGAAACGTGAGTGTTACTATACATATATATATATATATATATATATATATATATATATATATATGAAGAGTGTAAGAGACAGCACCGGGCCTCGACCTCTGTGCTCGTTGTTGCCCGGGCAGCCAGCCCAGGATAAATGTACAAAAAGTCCAAAAACACAGCACCAATCAGGTCATGGATCTTAGAAAAGCTGGGTTGTCTTTATTTTCCCCACAACAGTAGCAACGTTTTGGCAATAGTAGCCTTCATAAAGGCTACTATCGCCAAAACGTTGCTACTGTTGTGGGGAAAATAAAGACAACCCAGCTTTTCTAAGATCCATGACCTGACTGGAGCTGTGTTTTTGGACTCTTTATATATATATATATATATATATATATATATAAAAACATACACATAAAGCCTGTTATTATTGTTGTGCAATGCTACTAGCCATGGCAAAGAATGCCTGCACTTCATCCTATGTCCTTTGGCTTCCCCTACAAAGATCTCTTTGTCATGGCCATGAACGGGGTGTATCTGTAGGCTGAAAACTGCGTCTGTGTTCTAAGTGATATTGGCAGCTGGGCAGAGAGCGCTTGTGATCACTAGTAAACCATTAAATCTGTACCCTTTCTGTTTCAATACTTTTGTTTACAATACAAAATACAACACGAGTAGGAAACATAGCACTTGTTCAACATATTTCCTAAACAGAACAAACACACAATATCCCACAAGACACAATCCGCTTCCATACTCTAAACTTTATGGCTGCATTTTGCCTTAATTCCACTAGCTGGTGCTATATCACACCATAAGATAGATTCATGCCAATCGCATGGAGTGTGAGAATATTGATGGAAACAACTAAGTGCCTGATACGTTGTTAGAAGCAATTATATTTTCTCACTATGATAAACATTAGTAGGCGGCATTGTAATCCAAGTGACAGTTGCCAAAGGTACATTGTATCCCAAAGAACACGCCACTATGAATGTATTATTCTGTTGCATTTTGTTCTCACCAGCTTAAACTTCCTCAAGCAAACAATGAAACACTAGATTTATGTTTTTAAGGGCATCTGTTACCAGAGCTCTCCCAATAAATGTCCTAATATATCTAAATTGCTAGGTGGCATAGTAACCTCTTGAAATAAAAATCTTGAGAATTGTGACATCATCCTTATAAGTTGAACAATATGCAGCAAAATAATGAATTGTTAGCAAGTGCATAGCTACCTATAAGGCATAAAAGTTATTCAAGTGTTCGTATAAGATTTGATCAGGGCCGGATCATCATTGGCGCTCATGGAGCACCTGCTCCGGGCCCCGTGCCTGCAGGAGGCCCTCGTCACATTCGGGACATCCCTGTGTCCCGAAAAACATTTCAGGACACAAGGATGTCCCAGCGGTTACCTCTCTGTGGCGGCCCCCGCATTAACTTTAAAATGAAACTATACTGCACCTAATGTGGGGGAACTGTACTGCACCTAATGTGGGGGAACTGTACTGCACCTAATGTGGGGGAACTGTACTGCACCTAATGTGGGGAACTATACTGCACCTAATGTGGGGAAACTATACTGCACCTAATGTGGGGGAGCTATAATGCACCTAATGTGGAGAACTATACTGCACCTAATGTGGGGGAACTATAATGCACCTAATGTGGAGAACTATACTGCACCTAATGTGGGGGAACTATACTGCACCTAATGTGGGGGAACTATACAGTGGGGATCAAAAGTTTGGGCACCCCAGGTAAAAAAAAATTATTAATATGCATAAAGAAGCCAAGGAAAGATGGAAAAATCTCCAAAAGGCATCAAATTACAGATTAGACATTCTTATAATATGTCAACAAAAGTTAGATTTTATATCCATCATTTACATTTTCAAAATAACAGAAAACAAAAAAATGGTGTCTGTAAAAGTTTGAGCCCCCTGCAGAATTTATAGCATGCACTGCCCCCTTTGCAAAGCTGAGACCTGCCAGTGTCATGGATTGTTCTCAATCATCATCTGGGAAGACCAGGTCATGTCAATTTTAAAGGTTTTAAATGCCCAGTCTCATCTGCCCCAACAATCAGCACCATGGGTTCTTCTAAGCAGTTGTCTAGAAATCTGAAACTGAAAATAGTTGACGCTCACAAAGCTGGAGAAGGCTATAAGAAGATAGCAAAATGTTTTCAGATGTCAATATCCTCTGTTCGGAATATAATTAAGAAATGGCAGTCATAAGGAACAGTAGAAGTTAAAGAGTACCTGTCATCAACAAAAACTTTTAATATGTTGTTCATAATCATTAATGAAGACATATTGTAATATATCTTCATTAAAAAATATTAATACAGTAACCCCCCGACCTACGATGGCCCCAACATATGATAAAATCGACATACGATGGCCTCTCATACGATGCTTTTATATGTCGGGGCCATCGCATTAACTGCTATCCGACAGCGCAAAATGCTTAAGCTGCTGTCTGATAGCAGTTTAAGCATCCCTGGCAGGTTCGCTTACCTATTCCCGCTGCTCCGGGTCCACTTCGCGATCCTCCGATGTCTTGCGCATCTTCTCCAGGGTCCGGGCCTCGCTTTCCGGCGTCGCTATTACGTCACTACGCACGCCGCGCCGGCGCAGCAGCGTAATAACGTCACCAGAAAGCGAGGCCCGAACCCTGCAGAAGATGCGGAAGAAGCCGGAGGATCGCGAAGAGGACACCGGAGCAGCAGGACAGCATCGGGAGCCCCTGGGACAGCATCGGGAGCGGTGAGGACCTGGTCCGGAGTGGCGGGGACAGGTAAGTACAGCTTCCTATGCTTTACATTGCACGGATCCCTCAACATATGATGGATTCGACAAACAATGGGTCGTTTGGAACGAATTACCATCGTATGTTGAGGGACCACTGTATTTATACCAGTTTTTTCATTTTATACTTTTGGCCACTAGGGGTCTCTCTTTTATGCCTGGTCTGCAGGCAGCTTCCTATGCTTTTCATAGTAAGTGTACAGCTTTTAGGACTAATTCTGAAAGGGCTCTGGTCCTTCCACATGCCTCTCATATAACAGAGGCCAGTCACCTCCCCCTCCCCCCTGCTCTCGGTTCTCCCTGCCCCTCACCACACGTTATCTTATACATTGTATTATCTCACTGTACTCCCTGCTCTGTGCCCCCCCCCCCCCCTGACAGTCATCTTAATTGCTGTGCAATTCCCAGCATGCTCGGACAGCTGTTGGCTGTCTGGGCATGCTGGGAGTTTTAGTTTTGCAACAGCTGGAGGTACCCTTGTTGGGAAACACTGCTGCAGAGGGAGAGCAGCATACAGGAAGACTGGCAGAAGCAGAGTCCCGGCCAGGCTTCATGTGACATCATGCCTGCCGGGACCCGCCTCCTTCCACCTCTCAGAAAGACAGTGCTCCTGAGCTAATGAACAGGGATTAAAAAGGTATTTCCACAGCGTTTTAAACCTCAATAAACACAGAGATAGGCATAGATAGAGTAAGGAACAGATGGGAAGGGGGATCAGGGAAAGTTTAGTTGATTACAGGTACTCTTTAAAGCAAGATCTAGAAGACCAAGAAAAATATCAGACAGAACAGCTCGCAGGATTGGGAGAAAAACAATTCAAAACCCACGTTTGACTGCACAATCCCTCCAGAAAGATCTGGCAGACACTGGAGTTGTGGTACACTATTCCACTATAAAGAGATACTTGTACAAATATGGTCCTCATGGAAGAGTCATCAGAAGAAAACCTCTTCTACGTCCCCACCACAAAAATCAGCATTTGAACTTTGCAAATTAACATATAGACAAGCCTTATGCATTTTGGAAACAAGTTCTGTGGACCGATGAGGTTAAAATTCAACTTTTTGGCTGGAATGAGCAAAGGTACGTTTGGAGAAGAAGGGGAACAGAATTTAATGAAAAGAACCTCTGTCCAACTGATAAGCATGGGGGTGGATCAATCATGCTTTGGGGTTGCACTGCAGCCAGTGGCACAAGTAGAAGGAAAAATGTATTCAATAAAATTTCAGCAAATTTTGGATGCTAACTTGATGCCATCTGTGAAAAAGCTGAAGTTAAAGAGAGGATAGCTTCTACAAATGGATAATGATCCTAAACACACCTCGAAATCCACGGGGATTACATCAAGAGGTGTAAACTTAAGGTTTTGCCATGGCCTTCACAATCTCCTGACCTCAACATAATCGAAAATCTATGGATAGACCTTAAAAGAGCAGTGCGGGACAGACAGCCCAGAAATCTAAAAGAACTGGAAGACTTTTGTAAGGAAGAATGGGCAAAGATACCTCAAGCAGGAATTGAAAGACTCTTGGCTGGCTACAAAAAGCGTTTACAAGCTGTAATACTTGGGGGCAGTAAAAGATATTAACTCTACAGGGTGCCCGAACTTTTGCAGATACCATTTTTTGTTTTCTGTTATTTTGAAAGTGTAAATGATGGAAATAAAATCTAACTTTTGTTGACATAGTATAAGAATGTCTAATCTGTAATTTGATGCCTTTTGGAGATTTTTCCATCTTTCCTTGGCTTCTTTATGCACATTAATACAAACTTTTACCTGGAGTGCCCAAACTTTTGATTTGATAAGTGCCCAAATCTTTGACAACCTGGACTACCACAACAAACTCATCTGCCATCATAATCTCAATTTTTCAGGGGTCTTCAACTCTCAGTCACTTTCAGTTCTATTTGGACATTACTTGCAGCAAGACATAGGACAATAGTCTCAAAAACTGTGAACCTCCAGCTTTTAATACAGGAATATGGGTGCACTACTGTGGTAGATGTAAACAATACATTGGCTATCCCTCAACACTGATGTTAAAATTGAGACATTCGCCAGTGTATCCTTATATGAAGGACACACCAGAGCCCGCACACCAACGCCAAGGTTTCTCAAATTGGTGCGAGACCTAACGCTAATCCTACCTGTGCTTGATAAGCAAAACAGGGGCCAGTGGGCAATTACGGCAGCATTCGGTTGACTCACAACTTCCTCCCAGATACCCTCCAGCGTGACTGAGCACACATGCAATGGGAGGAGGGAGGCAAGCTGCAAGCCCCACCTGAGTTGGCTAATATGGGTGCCTGGCCTCACAGGTGCTACCTTAATGCTGCCTTGTAGATATTCAAGGCGCATTCATTTTGGAGTTTACACACCTCCAAGTATAAATTTTAACAAACAACAAAAAACGTGGTCTCAAATGGCTGGAGGTGCTCAACCCCAAATGCGGTTGTGCATTTATACTGGGGGAGCAGATCCTGCCCTTGTAGTCCGTTGCTAAGGGCGATCCCCAGCATAAAAATGCATACAATGGAGGATGCCTGCAGCGGACTACAAGTGCCACAATAGAATCCTACACCAGATAAACCTCCAGCTTTTGCAAAACTACCACTCTTAACATGCCCTGGAGGTTTGGGGATGTTCCTGCATAAAGAATGTAACTTGCTCTTACTAAGTTTATCAGTAGTTGTATACGTCCCTATAGATTGAGCTCCCTCTAGTGGTGACAAATTTTAATAATTTAGATGGTTAGCCCAAGAATCCAACTTGTGTATGTGTGTGTTTGCAGGTCCAACTATTGGTCCCACTAACAAAAAAAAAAAAAAAAATGACAGTGTTTCCCAACCAGGGTGCCTCCACACCCCCTGGCAAAGTGCTTCATGGTGAAAAGTACGTGTGGATAAGGTGCACGCTGTTTGACTCTGCATATTGTATACATTTTAATTCTGTGCTTTTTATGGTTCTTTTCTACTTTTTCACATACCATCTGGTCAGATTTTTATTGTGCCTTTTACTCTTTCTTTGTATTTTGCATGAGATGCCAATGTTAAAGGTGTACTCCGCTGCTCAGCGTTTGGAACAAACTGTTCTGAACGCTTGAGCCGGCGCTGGAAGCTCATGATGCCATAGCCCCACCCCCTCAATGTAAGTCTGCAAGACAGCCATCACGCCCTCCCCCCCATAGACTTGCATTGAGGGGGTGGGGCTATGGCATCACGAGCTCCCGGCACCAGCTCCAGCGTTCAGAACAGTTTGTTCCAAATGCTTAGCAGCGGAGTACCCTTTTAACTCTCATTGTAGTTCATTATACTATGATGTGTATGTGCTCCTACTATTTTATATTTTATTTCATAAAGATTAGTTAAATTTTATAACATATGGTTTATGGTATGCTTTTTTGTGTTAATGCCTCCAGCTGTTGCAAAACAACAACTCCCAGTATGCCTTGACAGCCAATGGCTGTCCGGGCATGTTGGGAGGGGTAATTTTGCAACAGCTGGAGGTCCACAGTTTGGAGGCCACTTATATAGTAGATGGAGCCGACAGAGCTGCAATGTCTCATCAGTTTAGTAGGTGTTTTTACTTTGCATTTTATTCCAGCCTCTGCAGAAAGAATTGACATGTCGACTCTTTATACATAGCTGTCTATGGAGATGGCCCATTCCGAGTGGTCTCAGAACCACCATGTTCTGCTGGCACTCTCTGTCTACGGAATGTCCGCCCATAAATTTTCTGGGTGGACATTCCGCCATGTGATCATAGCCACAATGTATTAAAAAAAAAAACCACAGAGCTAACAATAAGTGGCTCACATACGTGGGCTACCACGCACCACAAAACACTGACAAACCAATAAGATCCACAAACAAGGGAATGGGGGGGAAGGGGAGATAGGACAGACAACGACACACAAAGACAAACACAGAACAGCCACAAAAGAGGGAAAGAGAGAAGAGAGAGAAAGAAAGGGAAGGGAAAAGGGAAACAAAAATAAGAAAGAGGAAGATCAAGGTGGATGGCTATCAGTAAAACGATCCCAGGGTTCCCAGACCGAAAGGAATAAGAGGATGAAATAGTTTAGAGAGGCAGTTAGGAATTCTAAGGAACGAATCTCTCGGATACGTGCTAACAATTCTGACTCGGGGGGGGGGGGGGGGAGTCTTCTTCCAATATTTGGCAACAAGGTTCTTGGTGGCTAAAACAATATGTAGGAAGAGCTTAAAGGGCTTATTAGATAAGGAGGGGTGAGAGAGATGGAGAAGATAAATAACGGGGGTCTAAAGGGACCTTTTCCAGTAGTCCATTAAGAGGGGGCAAAACCAAAATATATGGAATACTGTGCCCAGTCCCACCCGGCAGCGCCAACACTGAGGGGGAATATCAAGTTTAAGCCTATTCAATAATTCTGGAGTGTGATACCAGCCCATAATCAGTTTATACTGGGTTTCCTTGTAGGTCGTGCAGATCGAAGCTTTAGAGGCCCTCTCCCAGATAGCCCGCCACTGCGGAAGGGCAATAGTGGTGTTGAGAGCTTCCTCCCAGCGACACATGTAGCGATGTCCCGGCAGGGCTCCCCCAAGAGGTTGGAGAAGAAAGGAATAAATGTGGCCATTTCTAATGGTTTCAATGGTGGATAAATGGGAATTCAAATTCTGGGAGAGATTCCTATTATTCAGGTGCAGCCTGATACTTGCTTTGGATATTTTGCATTGAGCCCAATATAAATTACAAACAACGATTATATTTAAAGGGGTTAAAGGGGTACTCCAGTGGAAAACATTTTTTTTTTCAAATCAACTGGTGCCAGAAATTTAAACAAATTTGTATATTACTTTAAAAGTCTTAATCCTTCCAGTACTTATCAGCTGCTGTATAATACAGAAGAAGTTGAGTTGTTCTTTTCAGTCTGACCACAGTGCTCTCTGCTGACACCTCTGTCCATGTCAGAAACTGTCCAGAGCAGGAGAGGTTTGCTGTAAGGATTTTCTCCTACTCTGGACAGTCCCTGACAGACACAAAGGTGGCAGGAGAAAGTACTGTGGTCAGAAAGAACAGAACAACTCCACTTCCTCTGGAGCATACAGCAGCTGATAAGTACTGGAAGGATTAAGATTTTTTTTTTTAACAGGAGTAATTTACAAATCTGTTTAACTTTCTGGAGCCAGTTTATATGAATTTAAAGAGTACCCCTTTAAATTTTGTTCAGTAAATATAGGAACTGGGGTACTTTGCCACAAAAACGCCAGTCTGGTTTCCTGAACCAATCTATATCAGGATAGATTTGGCATTGACATGCTGTAGGACATTTCTTACAGATTTTTCCTCTAGTTATAATGATTTCTAAACAGCAGAGGGCGCAACGTCAATACACATTTTCCCAAAGTTACAACAAAGTTTCAAGAACCACAATTCCAGATCAACCTTTTTTTTTTCCATATTTTAGGCCGGTAAATGGGGAGAATTCTAGTATATTTTTGAAGGTCACATGATCACCCTTGTCTTCCAATGTCATGTTAATCACATTTTAGTTTGAATTGTCCACTGTTATTTATGAAATGGATACCTGCAGCTAAAGTACATCTTGGATGAAATCAGACAAGGCAGTGCATTGGTCCTGGCAACCATATACTACTCGAAGTACAATTGTTTACAATACAAAACTAATATTGGGCATCCGTATGTTCTGTTGGGGAATCATCTCCTGTGGAGGCATCCTACTGCAATGATTTGCAGAGCACATTGTAAGGCACTAGCTCAGGAAACGCATTCCTATTACAGTAGGATCTCCTTTAGCGGACAACTCCCAATAGCGGACAGTTTTTTATTTCCCTGCAGAGTCACATAAGACATAATGTATTGTCACCCTCCGAATAGGGGACACTACCACTAGCAGATGCGGACACACCTAATAGGGGACAAAACACTCCTAAAAGGGGAAACCCAGGCTTATGTGTTGGCCATACCTTGTACACAGGGCCGCCATCAAGGGGGTACAGCCAATACCCCAGTAAGGGGCCTAGGCTCCCAGGGGTACCTGTCCCCCACTGCACCCCCCCCCCTGGCAGCAGCCCTAGCATAGAAGAAGAAGACCGCTGTTTAAACATTGGCCTCCTGCTTCTGTATGTCCGCCAGCCACATCATTTGCCTCCCCTCTGATAACCTCATGACACTTTATTCCCCCTGTGCCAAATCACCCCCCCCCTTTATTACCCCTTGTGCCACATAATTTTCCCTTGATCCCCCCGTGCCATTTAATTCCCCCTTTTTTACCCTCTGTGCAAATTCATCACCCCTTCTTTACCACCCCCTGTGGCATATTTTCCCCCTGTGCCATTTATTTTGCTCTTTCATCCCCATTGTGCCAAATCATTGCCCCCTTACCCGTTGTGCCACATCACTTTTCCCCTTCCTTCCTCCCCCTTTTGTTCTTCTTACCTGGCCAGCAGGCTCAGGTGCAGGAGCTCTCCGCAGGTTTGACGTTCTCCTGACAATTAATAGTATAGGACAGTATTTCCCAATATGTGGTTTTACAGCTGTTGCAAAACTATAATTTTCATCATGCCCTGACAGTCTTTGACCTTTCGCTGACAGATTATGATGGAAATTTTAGTAATAATGATAATAATAATAATGTGGTACCCCAGTACGGGAGATGTTACCCTGTACTCTTGCTGCCCTGTCAGGCAGCTTCCCTACAGTGTTCCCTGGGCCCCCTTGCATCTGTCCCCCCATGTAAATATGTTTCTAATGTGTGGTGACCCACGGTGATGGCGAGACCAAGGGGTGTAGCAGTGTAGGTTGATGGGGCAAGATGATATTAACCGCAGGGGAAAGGTGTTGTTAACCCCTAATGTTTGTGACACCAGAGTGGTTTTTGGGTACTGGAACCACACAAACGGTATCTCCGCTATTCTAATGGCTAGGCAGTGAAAGGAGAGTCCACAACCAACTTATGGTTAAACAGAGGCTTTACTGAGTTAAGACAGATGGAATTATCTTCACAGCTCAGCCAGATTCTCAGAGAGGTGACCAGGAACACAGAAAAACCTCGCAGCTTGCTGGGACCAATTAGACTTGTAATTTACTTTAGATAATTATCTTGAGGCTTGACTTTAGACTTGACTATGGGTAGTGACAGCAGACATAGACTAGACTTTCTGGAATGACTGTAGATTTGAGGCCTTCCAGGTGCTGGATGTTTGATGTTCCTCAGCAGGGAGCATAAGAGATAAGAGACAGAATTGTAATGGCCCCTGCCTTATATAGAGGGAGGCTGAGCCAAAGCCATTGGTCAAGCTGCAGGTCATAGGTTAAGCTGGTGCTCTCTGGGTAACATCATGTGATAACATAACATAACATGTAACATGTAATATTTCACAGGTTCTTTAGACAATATCTCACAGTATCTCACAGGTCCTTTATACTAACTATACATTAGGACACTGACTACAATCCCATTACAATAAATGACAGTATAATAACAGCAGGGGAGAAACTGCAGGAGAGCCCCAGGTCATTGAGGGACTCAATCTGACAGGGCCTAAGGGTAGTAAAGAACCATGTTCTGTACAGGGACATTACAAATGTATTATACCATGTAATGTGTTCAGAAAGCGTTGTCCCTTTAAGACTGTTTGCCATGTGAGTTGTCATGTGATTGTTACCCAGGAGGAACCAGTGACCAGGTGATCCCAGGGGTGACCTATGGGCTCCCTGCAAATGTCCCTAAGCCCTGGGTGGTGCTCGCTCTCGTTCTTTCCTTACAAGTCTTTGCTGAGGTAAAGTCGAGTCCTAGAGAGTGTCCAGAGTCATTGGAGGCCTCACGTCCAGTCTGCAGCCACAAGCAGTTACAAGTAACCACAGTGTCAGTATTGTCAGTCACCAGTCAAGTCAAGTCAGTCACAGTCCCCAGTTGTCAAGTCAATGTAGCCTGCATAAAATTTACCCCATCTTCTACAAGTCCCAGCAAGCCCTTAAGGTCTCTGAGTCACTGGTCACCTCTGTGGGCCCTGGCTGAACTGTATAGATTTTCCCCCCCGTCTAACCTCAGTAAAGCTACCGTTATCCGTAACTTGGTGTCGGAGTCATTATTGCTCCCCGTGCCTAGCCCAGGATCCAGCGGTATACCTTTGGGTGGTATTGAGGATAAACCACGCCCTGGCGTCACAAATACAAGGGGTTAATGCCATCAGCCCCCAGGGTAATTCCATCTACCCTGCATCTCACACCCATCTACCACAATAATAATTATAATAATTTATATAGCACCAATAGATTAATAAGACTGACCGAAGTCATTGCTGCTGTACATAAGAAGGCCACCTGAAGGCATCGGAACATTGGAAGGCTGACACATAGGGGACAGTAATGGCTGTGACACACAGCGGGGCAGATGAGGGGACAGTAGTGACTGTGATTCACAGGGGGGAGATGAGGGGACAGTAATGACTGTGGCACACAGGGACAGATGAGGGACTTATGGTCCCGTTGTGTGATGTCATATTACGTGACATGTGGCTATATGGCTCCTAGATTCATAACAAATTTGTCAAGCCCTATGTAAACGTCGAATTATGTAAACAAAGTTAATTTGGGGTTAACCTATTTCCGCTCATGATGTAAATAGTTACATGTTATATGTCATCGGGCAGGAAAGGGTTAAAGCAAAAAGTCTTTCTTTGAACCATTGGAGTCAGTGCATCATCCTCTATGATATGTTTACTGGATAGCTTAATAGTATATTATTATAACCATTAATAAACATTGGAAGGACACAATCTTCTCTAATAGTTTTATCCTTTCCGGGATCATAAACTGAGATGAATGATCATATTCTGTCAAGATTTTCCTACAGAACCATTTCATTGATTTTATAACAGGACAAGTTGTTTCTGTAATGATGATCTAAATCTACAAATGCATCTGGGATTTCTGTACGAGAACATCAGGACGATTACTTGAATCATTACTTCTCTGTATAACAGGAATGGTTAGATGGGGGGGGGGGCAGGTGGTGGGTCGACTGCCATGTGGACCACCGATCAGCCTCATTGCCACGGCTAGGGTATCTACCGGGCTTTAACAGTCAATGGAAACTTTAACTTAGTGTTTCCCAACCAGTGTGCCTCCAGCTGTAACTATAAACTATAACTCTCATCCCGGACAGCCGCACACATGCATGGCCACTACTCCATTCACTCAATATGGGACTTCCAATAGATACTAGCTGAACCCTCCCTGTCCCAGGGGACTAAGGTAGAGGCAGGACTGGCTTGCTCTGATTGGCTGAGGACTGTCACCTTGGTTACTCACCATTTCTTACATTTGTAAACAATTAACTCTTAAGGGCACAGTAGTACAAAATGCTGAAAAATACAATGAGAGACATTTTTTATCTTAGAAGACACTAAAAGGTGATACTGCTCTGGAACACCACCAATTGATAAATACAGTGACCCCCCCCCGACCTACGATGGCACCGACATACGATCATTTCAACATACGATGGCTTCTCAGAGGCCATCGCATGTTGAAGGCAGCATCAACATACGATGCTTTTGTATGTCGGGGCCATCGCATAAACTTCTATCCGACAGCGCAGACTGCTTCAGCTGCCGCAGGATAGCCATTTACGGTGCCCCGTGTGGTCCGCTGACGATCACTTACCTGTCCTCGGGGCTCCGGCACGTCCTCCTAGGGATCCCCTGCATCGTCAGCGCTCTCCATCGTCGTCATCACGTCGCTGCGCACGCCATCCCGTCATCCAATAGGAGCGGCGTGCGTAGCGACGTGATGGCGGCGACGGAGAGCGAGGATGCCGGGAAGCAGAGGCCTTGCCGGAGCGTCGGGGACACCTCGGGGACGCAGTGACAGCGATGGAAGGCGACATCCAGGGCAGCGGTGACGAGTGGTGATGGTCCGGAGCCGCGGGCATGGCTGTCCGGGCATGCTGGGTGTTGTAGTTTTGCAACATCTGGAGGTCCGCAGGTTGTAGACCACTGTCCTATACTTTACATTGCATGGATCCCTCAACATATGATGGTTTCAACAAACGATGGTCCATTTGGAACGGATTACCATCGTATGTTGAGGGACCACTGTATACCGTGTTTCTCCGAAAATAAGACCGGGTCTTATATTAATTTTAGTCACAAAAAACACACTAGGGCTTATTTTCAGGGTAGGGCTAATTTATTTATGGTATGGGGGGCTGCAGCAGTGTGCAGGATGGGAGGCTTCAGGAGTGTGGAGGATGGGGGCTGCAGGAGTGTGAAGGATGGGGGCTGCAGGAGTGTGAAGAATGGGGGGCTGCAGGAGTGTGAAGGATGGGGGCTGCAGGAGTGTGGAGGATGGGGGGCTGCAGCAGTGTGGAGGATGGGAGGCTGCAGGAGTGTGGAGGATGGGGGGCTGCAGGAGTGTGGAGGATGGGGGGCTGCAGGAGTGTGGAGGATAGGGGGCATCCTCCACACTCCTGCAGCCCCCCATCCTCCCCTTCCCCTGTCATTCTCCACACTCCTACCATACCCTACAGCAGTGTTTCCCAACCAATGTCCTCCAGCTGTTGCAAAACTACAACTCCCAGAATGCCCGGACAGCCTTTGGCTGTCCGGGCATGCTGGGAGTTGTAGTTTTGCAACAGCTGGAGGCACACTGGTTGGGAAACACTGCCCTACATTGCCCCCCACCCCTCTACCATAATACTCATTTCACTTTCTTACCGTACGGTACCCTCCTGCGAGATCTTCTCCTGTTGCTTAGCAGCCGGGGGCAGGGACACATCCGTGACGTCAGCCGTGCATACGCACCGACGTTTTAGAACGTCAGCGTCCCTGCCCCGGCTGAATTACGGTAAGCTAACTTGCAGCGGGTGCCGCGGGACCAGCCAAAGGAGGCGGAGGTGTGGCCGAGGGGGGCTGTGGGGTCGGCGGGCATTACCGCACTGTGGTGGCCGGGCGCGGTGTCGGATCTGCGGCATTACTGTGGCGGCCGGGGGGGGGGGTCTGCGGGCATTACTGGCGGCCGCGGTCCGGATCTGGACGGCGGTCCGCCAGCAGATTACCCCTGGACTAGGTCTTATTTTCGGGGTAGGGCTTATATTGCAGCCCTGCCCCATAATCCTGCTAGGGCTTACTTTCGGGGTAGGGTTTATTTTCGGGGAAACTAAACAGATAGATAGGTAGATAGATAGACAGAGCACATAGGGAATGAAGGAATTATGTTGGAATATATGTTTGGGTACCGCTGGATGGTGCCCCCTATACTAGGACAGAGTGATGCACAACCATAAGGCCGGCCCTGTCTGAAAGAAACTTTTTGTTAAAAGGTATAGATAGATTCACTTACATTAGACACAACTGAAAACACATTTAGACAAAAAGCCTTTGCTATTTTCTGCCTGAATTTTATTAACACATTTATGACTCTGAACCTCAAGCTATTTCATTCATTTCTATGGAATGGAGAAGGTCAGTGGGTGCGGCAAGGAACCAGCATTATACTTCAGCCGCCTTTATTTATGTATTAATATAGATTTTACATGAAGCCCAATACGTGTTACTTTCTCTAATTAAAGTATCACTTTGCATTACAAAGGTTATAGTTAAGATCCTGGAAACATACACTTAAACCATATTATTACACAACCCATGAGAACAAAACCACTTTATCAAAATCATTACTGATAGATCGGCCTTCAATTGTTTTACTGCTTCAGTTTGGCTGAATTCCAAAGACATTTTAGGTAGAAGCTAAGGAGATGGGACATAAAAAAAATCTCACCCAGACACAAAAATTCATTTCAATAACACCAAAAGAGATCATAGGATTTAAAGGGCATATCTGAGACTGACGCCGGCACAAAGGTACCAGAGCGGAGAACGTGGCCTCTTACAGTTCGATATTTATCCTAAAGGTGGAGATGCCAGGTTGTGATTAGAGATGAGCGAACTTAGAGTAAATTCGATTCGTCACAAACTTCTCGGCTCGGCAGTTGATGACTTATCCTGCATAAATGAGTTCAGCTTTCAGGTGCTCCGGTGGGCTGGAAAAGGTGGATACAGTCCTAGGAGACTCTTTCCTAGGAATGTATCCACCTTTTCTAGCCCACCGCAGCATCTGAAGGCTGAACTAATTTACGCAGGATAAGTCATCAACTGCCGAGCCGAGAAGTTTGTGACGAATCTAATTTACTGTAAGTTCGCTCATCTCTAGTTGTGATCATTCACTTTTTAATAAGAGAAGGATCTAGGGATCCTGATATACAGTAGTAAAAATGAAAAATTCCTATATATATTTATTTATTTATAGGAAAAAAATGGTGGAAGACGGCACTCCAAAAATGTTTTGAAAATAAGTGGTGGTATATTCACACATGCAATACAGATAATGCGACATTTCGACTTGCACAGAGGTCTTTTGCAATTTTGGAGTGCCGTCTTCCACCATTTTTTCCTTTCTACAATTGGGCCTTGGGTAGGCTTTGAGGACTGAGCACCCGCTAGACTTGAAAAGTCATCACTGTGCATCATCCACCTCTCCTTTGTTATATATATATTCATATACATATCTATATTTACACCACTTCAATGTTCTAAATGTCCCTGAAAATTTTGCGCAATTGAATTTTTTCCACAATTTTCAGTAGAACATCTTTCGAAGTTGTCTACTGTTTGGTGCACAGTCCCCCACTTTTTGCAGTGGAGCTGTATTTATAATAAATGTAGAAGTTTTTTTTGCGCAGAGCCAACTTTTTTGCGCAAACCTACACCAACTAATAGGACATGTACAAAAGTGTCAGATGCCAGAGCACAAAGCTTGGACCAATCTCTGCAGCTCATTGGTTTCTATAAGTGCACAAAATTTATCAAGTCGTTTGCCAATTTTTTGGTAAATTCTGAGCAACTGTGCATACAAAACACCATCAAACGGGTTAATTTTTTACTACCTTACACCAACATTGATAAATGTCCCCAGTATGTGTGTGTGTGTACGTTCTAGCATAATGTCTAAATGGCTGGAGATATTTAGATGAAACTGGGTAGACATGGTACTAATATGTCAACTAAAAATCTGAGTTTTGGGATGTCTCCGCCGCCCGTGAATAATTAGATTAGGAGTTAGGAGATGTACCGGAAGTCCCATGCAAGTCTATGGGACTTCCGAAACATCTCCTGATTGTGATATTCTTGGGCTGTTGGGATTTCCCGGGAGTTTTCAACATTCTGTCTTGCGGGGGGGGGGGGGGGGGGAAGATTTATTGCGGGTTGAGAGAAGACATCAGTAAGGGGTGCAGGGAGGATAAAAAGACTCTCAAAGCTGGGGCTTCAGGAGACTGGGAAAACCGCTTTACCAGAGAGCTACAATATTGCTGCTTTACCAGACAGATATTCTCTTCAGGAGACTTGAAAAGCCGGGTGGCAGGCAGTCCTTCCGCAATATTGTGTTATTTATATAACATTGTTGCTTTTCCTCTCCCACATGGTTAAAGGGATACTCTGGTGGAAAGCATTCTCTTTTTTCAAATGAACTGGTGCCAGAAAGTTAGACAAATTTGTAAATTACTTCCATTTAAAAATATTAATCCTTCCAGTACTTATCAGCTGATGTATACTACAGAGGAAGTCCTTTTCTTTTTGAACTTCTTTTTGGTCTAACCACAGTGCTCTCTGCTGACACCTCTGTCCATGTCAGGAACTGTCCAGAGCAGGAGAGGTTTGCTATGGGGATTCTTTCCTGCTCTGGACAGTTCCTGACATGGACAGAGGTGTCAGCAGAGAGCACTTTAGTCAGACAGAAAATAAATTAAAAAAGAAAAGGACTTCCTCTGTAGTATACAGCAGCTGATAAGTACTGTAAGGATTAAGATTTTTAAATAGAAGTAATTTACAAATATGTTCAACTTTCTAGCACCAGTTGATTTGATTTCTTTTCTCCCACCGGAGTACTTTAAGGTGGAAAGATCGGGCAATGCCAAGGACTCATAGCACTTTAGTCACCCATAGCAACCAGAGTACAGGATTCATTCTCACAAACAGACATGGGAAATAAAGAAAGTTTGCACCCCCTTCCAGTTCCAATTTAGAATTTTTCTTATAAGCCAAATCGCAAAGATATAAATCAGAGGGAAAAAATAAATAAATGAAAAGAAATTAAGATTTCAGATATAGAATTTCTATTTTTCTTGTACTGTATTGTTGATTTCATTGAAAAACTGAATACTACTTAAATAGTTAAAAATAAATAAATAAAATTCAAAGACAAGACAAATGCATTTTTTTTTAACAATCATCTTTATAAGCAGATAAGATTATACCAGCAGAAATAGACATGACAACAATAATCCCATTAGTACAACATAAAAAGTCTATCAGTCCACCACCAATAAAGAAAACAATAAACATCACTATTAAAAGTACTTTCCAGAATGCCATGGAGGGACACAAAAAGTAAAAAAAAAATGAAATGAAGAAAGTGAAAGGCTAAGTTCACATGGCAGATTTTTGTACTGCTCACAGACGGTCTCCATCCAATCTGACTGGGCTTCAGCCTTCTTACCAACAATGGACAAACATATCCATCGCTCCATGTGCAAAGTTGGTAGAGATGTGTCCCAAAAGACTTTCAGCTGTAATTTCTAGTGAAAGGTGATTCTACCAAGTATTATGTCAGAATAAAAAGTATTTGCACTTCCAAAGTACCACGCCTGTTGTGTTGATCAAATTGTAAAAGTCTATTCAAGTCTATTTGAATTTCAGTTTGTAACATTAGCAAAATGGGCGAACAGTCCAAGAAGATGGGGATGTATGCAGAGCACTGTAAGCATGCCACAATGGTAGCGTCATCAAGGAACTTGCACCGTGGTTAAGCACAAAAGTGAGGTGCCCTTGGTGCCCTTTACAGGGTTACTCCACCCAGAGACATCTTATCCCCTACCTGTGCTGCACCCGACATTCTAAACAGTATGTTTCGAACGTTGGGTTTCCGCTGTGGGAGACTTAACGTCACACCCCACCCTTTCCACTCAAGTCTATGGGAGGTGACGTCAAGTCTACAGCCGCGGAAACCCAGCATTCTAAACATACTGTTTAGAATGCCGGGTGAGGCACAGGTGCTGTACGAAGATCACAGGGGTCCCAACGGCAAGACCCCCACATGATCAGACATCTTGTCCCCTATTCTTTGGATAGGGAATAAGATGTCTATGGGCAGAGTACCCCTTTAAGTGTACTGGCTCTGCTACACACCCTTCTTGGCCTATTACAGTTTCTATAGCTGTTGCCAAGGACTCTGATGACATCATCAGCTCTGCCCATAGCATCTATCTTTCTCATTTTACAACCATTGCTCCAGCGTTAAAGGGGTACTTCCGTGGAAAACTTTTTTTTTTAGATCAACTGGTGCCATAAAGTTATACAGATTTGTAAATTAATTCTATTTAAAAATCTGAATCCTTCCAGTACTATTAAAGGGCTGTATACTACAGAGGAAATGTTTTTCTTTTTGGATTTCTCTTATATCACAACCACAGTGCTCTCTGCTGACCTCTGCCGTCCATTTTAGGAACTGTCCAGAGCAGGAGAAAATCCCCATAGCAAACATATGCTGCTCTGGACAGTTCCTAAAATAGACAGCAGAGGTCAGCAGAGAGCACTGTGGTCGTGACATAAGAGAAATCCAAAAAGAAAAAAAATTGAAAGAAATCCAAAAAGAAAAAAAGGATTAAGATTTTTTAATAGAAGTAATATGCAAATCTGTTTAACTTTCTGGCACCGGTTGATAAAAAAAAAAAAAAGTTTTCCACGGGAGTACCCCTTTAACCCCTTAAGGACCAAGGGCGTACAGGTACGCCCTTGGACCTGCTCTCCTGATATAACGCGGGGTTACACAGTAACCCCGCGTCATATCATGGCGGGCCCAGCGTCATAGTGAAGCCGGGACCCGCCTCTAATAGCGCGCAGTGCCGATCGCGGCACCGCGCGCTATTAACCCTTTAGCCGCGCGCTCAGAGCTGAGCCGTGCGGCTAAAAGTGAAACCGAAAGTGGCCGGCTAGCTCAGTCGGGCTGTTCGGGATAGCCGCGGCTAATCGCGGCATCCCGAACAGCTGACAGGACAGCGGGAGGGCCCCTACCTGCCTCCTCGCTGTCCGATCGCCGAATGACTGCTCAGTGACTGAGATCCAGGCATGAGCAGTCATGCGGCAGAATCAATGATCACTGGTTTCTTATGAGAAACCAGTGATCAATAATGAAGATCAGTGTTTGCAGTGTTATAGGTCCCTATGGGACCTATAACACTGCAAAAAAAAAGTGAAAAAAAAAAAGTGAATTAAGATCATTTAACTCCTCCCCAATTAAAAGTTTGAATCACCCCCCTTTTCCAATAAAAAAAAAACACAGTGTAAATAAAAAGAAAAATTAACATATATGGTATCACCGCGTGCGGAAATGTCCGAATTATAAAAATATATCATTAATTAAACCGCTCGGTCAATGGCGTGCGCGCAAAAAAATTCCAAAGTCCAAAATAGTGCATTTTTGGTCACTTTTTATATCATTTAAAAATGAATAAAAAGCGATCAATAAGTCCTATCAATGCAAAAATGGTACCGTTAAAAACTTCAGATCACTGCGCAAAAAATGAGCCCTCATACCGCCCCATACACGGAAAAATAAAAAAGTTATAGGGGTCAGAAGATGACAATTTTAAACGTATTAATTTTCCTGCATGTAGTTATGATTTTTTCCAGAAGTCCGAAAAAATCAAATCTATATAAGTAGGGTATCATTTTAATCGTATGGACCTACAGAATAAAGATAAGGTGTCATTTTTACCGAAAAATGTACTACGTAGAAACGGAAGCCCCCAAAATTTACAAAACTGCGTTTTTCTTTCAATTTTGTCGCACAATGATTTTTTTTTCCGTTTCACTGTAGATTTTTGGGCAAAATGACTGACGTCATTACAAATTAGAATTGGTGGCGCAAAAAATAAGCCATCATATGGATTTTTAGGTGCAAAATTGAAAGAGTTATGATTTTTTAAAGGCAAGGAGCAAAAAACGAAAATGCAAAAACGGAAAAAACCCCGGTCCTTAAGGGGTTAACTGCATGGCCAGCAGATATCCACTGTCATCATCTCCATCCAAGCTAATGGTAGCATCGCTGGTATATTCACACAATCATTCAGCATTATAGTTTTTATCTCAATGCATATTAATGTGTTAATGAGTTTGAGACCAGGAACAATGTTCTTTTCATAGATAGAATAGCATTCCTCTGGGTATATACCTGTGTATTTTCTTATGGATGCTCATCTTATCTCATTTATCTGTGTTGTATGTAATCAACATACCCCCATTATGTGTTAGCACTGATCTGAAGAAGGGGGCGCTGTCCCCCGAAACGCGTTATCCTGTCTGTATCCCTGTTTGCTATGATTCTGCATCAATAAAGAAGCTAAACCTTGCAAAATACTTCTGCCTTGGGCTTCTTATCTTCATCTCACCAGGACGACAGCAGCGCCCTTTGAAAGGGTTTTTTCCTTCCTCTCTACTGTAAGTTAATAGTATGTCATTCTTAATAATTACCAAACAGCTGTACTTTTGCTTGTGTTATGGTTTATCATCGTATATAATCTTATGCTCTAGGAAGAAAATATTTTTTGAAAATTTGGAAGCTAAACTAAATATACAAAATGACAAATTGGAGTCAGCATATCTACAATCATGTGCGGTGTAATTATACAGATGTCAAGAAGTAGTTGATTTTTTTTTCAAATGTAAACTTGTATTTTGTCAGGAAAGTATTTATTCTTGGCCATGCAGCTGAAAATCAATGTCCTGGTCTTGGATGTCAGTTCTACCAGAACTATAAGCAGCTGCTGCTGGGATGGCGGGAGGCTTTGGTTCCGGCATCTAACCCTGCATTGTGTCAGCAAATTAGTCTTATTCCATTTGGATTCAAGAAATAATTTTCTGTTACATGAGAAAAAATTGATGTGACGTGAAGGTTTTGTTTTCTTCTTATGAATCAACACACATGAAAATTATAGGTTTTAAGCATGTGATTACATGTACGGTATGTATAGCCACAGATGGTGTTTATTTTCTGCATTTCTGATAATAATACAGTATAATTCTGCATCCAAATGTACAGAGATAATCAAATCCTCAGGGGCCGGACAAGTTATCATGAGACCCTATAGCAAAACTTAAATTTGGACTACAGACAACTATGACCAACATCTGTTGCCTATAACTTCTCTTCCCTCTTTTCCTTGGCCTTTTTGGGCTCTGCACCATTATTTATTCTCAGAATTCCCAGTGGATTGCTATTGGCCTATGAATCTCCACACATCTTACTGTTTGACCCACATCGACAGTATTCTCACCAGCACACCCTACTCTGTACTCATGAGGAGCAACACCCCGAAACAGTATTCTGCAGATGGGACTATCTGGAGAGTTGTCTGTCTGGCATAAATTCCCAGTCAGTTTAGAAAACTCCGAAGTTAGAGTAAAACACTGGCATAAGAGAAAGCTACCTGAAAAGGTGGTGTGATTGAGTTGCTTTGCATATCCTTTCTTCCCAAAGTTCCTTTTGGAGTGTTAATGGCCTATTAATCTCCACACACCATTATGGTATTATCCTCCAGGAGTAAATCCTACCCCTCTACCCCACACCATTATTTGCTATCTCATATGTTTCCTTTCCTTTCCCAGCAGCAGTAAGGTTATGTTTACATCTATTCCAGCATCCAGCACTTTTTTTGTGGTATAATTGGGCTGACGTTTAGTCCTTTTGTAACCACATACAGTTTTTTTGCAGGATTCAAAAGCAAAGGTGGTCAGGGTTTTAAGACTACACTCAGTCCATTGAAATCAATACAGTTCTGTTAGTTTGTCAACATACACCACAATCTTAGTCCAGTTTTAGTTGTGAACTTACCCTAAAACAGTAAAACTTTCTCATTTAACAGTGAGAGTAGACCCTCTTATCATCTGCGATCCATAGCACCTGCTACTCCTGCTATTATGATAGTTATACCTATCCTTCTCCATCTCAGGTAAGGCTAACTAGGACCTGGTCTAGACTATACACCTTTGTATCTTGGTTATTATAGAAAGCTATAGGCAGGATAGCCTTGGGTATATATGAGTCCTGCTGAAGACTCTTAGCTAGTTTCAGAATAGAGTTCCCACCAGAGAACTAATTCTGAGCCCACACCTATCAATATAGGACATATACATGTCCAGGTTAACTGCAATATAAACTTTGTTACATATGAAAGATATCAACCATATGGTCAAATGGATTAGGGTCTTTTTAGATTGGCAGACCTGTGCCCCATCTAGTAGGTTGGCACTCATTTAAGGAGCCTATTATATGATTACATTTTTATGTGGGCAGGGCTACATGAATGATCACTGGATTTTTAGACCTGCCCATTCATCAACTGATCACTGGGCCTACAACACAGGGCCTTTATTTGTGAGTCAACCCAAAAGTAGTAGGTCCCATTGGTCTATGATTGGCTCCAAAATCATAACCAAATGAACTTTTTTTTTACTCCTAGACCTTTGTTACCTATTAATGTGCCAGAATCTGATCAGTCTGGAGGAATCTTTGATGCTATAGGTTTGAACACACGAGCCAGCTTTCATCCTCTCTTGGATCATGTGCTGCATGGACAACTAGAAACCATGAGTCTCAACCACTAAAGTATTCAGATAAGAATAAAGATGTTCAGCAGAGTACTCGATACGATAAAACATCTTGCTTTATTATATCAGGTTAAAAGCATGTTTACATAGCCATGAGAGACACATGGATAGGTTTAATGATAAGACTAGATCTGCCATATTTATTGCAAAACAATCGAATCCCTTTATTCACTTGCGATAACATGCCCACAAAATCCTGTCATTGCTACCTTGCATTAAATTTTCGCCAGTGGCCCATCCCTAGACTTGACACCCGAGTGTGTCTGGCATCTGCTACTTCTCACTCGACTCCCATTTGTGTCCAGCATCGACTACCTCCTATGCAACTTCCACCTGTTTACGTCCTCCTCTGCATCCCACTCGACTCCCTTGTGTGCCTGGAATCTGCTGCCTCCCACCTGACTCCCGTGTGTGCCCGGAATTCACTGCCTCCAACTTGACCCCCCCATGTGTGTGCTTAATATGGTGCTGGAGCGCAGGGGAACATAAAAAAGTGATGCTTACCTACCCCAGTCCTCTGTTGGTCTTCCGCAGATCTCGTTCTTCTCTAAGCAGTCTTGGTGTCTTGTCTATGCTTACTTCCAAAACAGGCAGGTTGCAGCAGGTACTTCCGATCAGCCAATCACTGGCCGTGTCCTGTCTTGTGGGAGGATACTGCACCAGCCGCTTGTTTTGGGAGAAGAAAGCACGGAAGACAATTGAAGCACTAGAGGAGACAAATGGGGGACCAGGGCTAGGTAAGTATAAGTGTTTTATGTATCCCCATACTCCAGCACCATATTAAGGGGGCTGGGACATGGGGGGTGGGACCTGAAAAATGGGGGGATGAACATAAAATGAAGAGATGGGAAATGAAATGGAGGGATGGGATGTGGAATGGGGAGGGTTGGAGATGCAGTTAACCTAACGTAATAAGCAAGAAGTTTTGTTTCGGATTGTATAGTCTGCTGGACATCTTTCCTCTTATCAGTAGAGATGAGCGAACTTACAGTAAATTCGATTTGTCACGAACTTCGGCAGTTGATGACGTTTCCTGCATAAATTAGTTCAGCTTTCAGGTACTCCGGTGGGCTGGAAAAGGTGGATACAGTCATAGGAGACTCTTTCCTAGGAATGTATCCACCTTTTCCAGCCCACCGGAGCACCTGAAGGCTGAACTCATTTACACAGGATAAGTCATCAACTGCCGAGCCGAGAAGTTTGTGACAAATCGAATTTACTGTAAGTTCGCTCATCTCTACTTATCAGCATACATCCCTAATGCTATGGTAGGTCAGTCATAGGGTACATGTACACCACGTTTTTGCTATACAGTTCCCGTATACGGTTTCAATTAAAAAACCGTACGGAACCGTAAAAAAAAAAAATATGCATTGACTTAACATTTTAAACCATATGTCAAACGCATCATCCTGTTTAGTCTGTTTTGCGTCTTATACGGTTTTGTCTGTTTTTTTTAACCTGTACCCAAAACCGTAGTCTACCAAGTTTTTTGGTCCAGGTGTAAAACCGTATTAAACCTTATACGTTTTTTGTTTTTTTTAACATGGGAGTCAATGGGAACCGTACAGAACCGTATTTGCTTAGGGTTCGATCCAGTTTTCACCATACGGTTTTTTACTTTGCGCAGTTTTTTTTCTTGGGATTTCAATCAAATGGAGTGAAAAGTTAAAAACTTATATTTTTTTTCTTAAGAAACGGATGCAACCGGACATCATTTTTCAAACCAGATACGGTTTTTAACCGTATACAGGTTGAAATTTGTACACACGTTTTGATACAGTTTAGTCAGGTTTTGAGGAATCAGTTTTTCATCAAAAACCTGATACGGGAACTGTATTGCAAAAACATGGTGTGCATGCACCTTTATCCTGTCCCTCGACATTGTATATTGTATAAAGTTGTATATTTTTACTTTTTAATGCAATTCCATACAAGGCATGACACATTATTGTTGTGCTACAATTCCATTCACTTTTCTTGCTGTGCAAATGTCAGATCCCTGTGCTAATATGCCCCAAAGAGCTGCAGCACGGATGTTGTGTCAGCATATGTTGATTTAGTTTACGGCTACCAATCCCAGTAAGTGCATATACATTGGAACAATAGAAGATAAATTCCATGTAGATGAGCCCAATACCGTGGATCCTATTCATAATTACTAGGAAATTCAATAGAAAAATTAAGTTACTGTACTAACTTACACTACATTACAATCTGAGTAATGATAATAGGCCTAATAACAACAGAGCCAGTATGATATATAAGGTATGTCAGGAGATTAAGTCAATGCATTCATTCTTTGGTGCATATACTATGTTACTGTTCAGACAAAGAGAAAGAAAAATGTGCCCTGTCTTTTAAGAAGTTATATTTTGCCACAACATACGCACACAGAAGTTGTCATGGTTACCAGATACTTTTAGATTTGCATGTTACCTAAACTGAATTTTTCCCATGTTATCTTCCAAACACTATGCTGCCACGCCAACCAGTGGTAGAGAACACTAACTACTTTTCTACCTTAAAATTGAATCCATGCAATTTGCAAAGTTTTACAATATATACAGTGTATTTGTTGCCTTGGTTGGTTTCTCATATCAGGTTTTTGTCAACCGATACATTAAAGTGATTTTCCACTATGGACCATTCCTTTTTGTTTAAAATAAAAAGGTCTTGAGAAATCAATTTGACCACGCATGTCCCATTGCAGGATCATCATTGATCAGCTCTGATCTGTAGAGAAGTTTAGCAGCAAGCGTTCATTTCCCTTACAGTGACGTTGCAGGATAAATGAAGTACTGCAGCTCAATTAAAGGGGTACTCCAACCCTAGACATCTTTTCCCCTATCGTGACATTATGGCTCTGCCCCCTCATGACATCACAATACTCCGTCCCCTGCATCGCCCGAGAAACTGGAGTGCTGCAGGAGAGATTACGGGGGGTCTAGGGGTGGAGTACCCCTTTAACCCCTTAAGGACTCTTAAGGACCTTAACCCTTAAGGACTCAGGGTTTTTCCGTTTTTGCACTTTAGTTTTTTCCTCCTTACCTTTTAAAAATCATAACCCTTTCAATTTTCCACTTAAAAATCCATATTATGGCTTATTTTTTGCATCACCAATTCTACTTTCCAGTGACATTAGTCATTTTACCCAAAAATTCACGACAAAATGGGAAAAAAAATCATTGTGCGACAAAATCGAAGAAAAAATGCCATTTTGTAATTTTGGGGGCTTCCGTTTCTACGCAGTGCATATTTCGGTAAAAATGACACCTTATCACTATTCTGTAGGTCCATACGGTTAAAATGATACCCTACTTATATAGGTTTGATTTTGCCGTACTTCTGGAAAAAATCATAACTACATGCAGGAAAATGTATACGTTTAAAAACGATTTTTGTTTTGATCGGACTTTTTGATCACTTTTTATTCATTTTTTAATGGTATAAAAAGTGACCAAAATACGCTTTTTTTGGACTTTGGAATTTTTTTTGCGTGCGTACGCCATTGACTGTGCGGTTTAATTAATGATATATTTTTATAGTTTGGACATTTACGCATGCGGCGATACCACATATTTTTATTTTTATTTACACTGTTTTATTTTTTTTATGGGAAAAGGGGGGTGATTCAAACTTTTATTAGGGAAGGGGTTAAATGACCTTTATTAACACTTTTTTTTTTACTTTTTTTTTTGCAGTGTTATAGCTCCCATAGGGACCTATAACACTGCACACACTGATCTCTCATGCTGATCACTGGCGTGTATTAACACGCTTGTGATCAGTGTTAACGGCGCTTGACTGCTCCTGCCTGGATCTCAGGTACGGAGCAGTCATTCGTCAATCGGACACCGAGGAGGCAGGTAAGGGCCCTCCCGGTGTCCTGCAAGCTGTTCGGGACGCCGCGATTTCACCGCGGCGGTCCCGAACAGCCCGACTGACTAGCCGGGATACTTTCACTTTTGCTTTAGAAGCGGCGGTCAGCTTTGACCGCCGCTTCTAAAGGGTTAATACCGCACATCGCCACGATCGGCGATGTGTGGTATTAGCCGCGGGTCCCGGCCGTTGATGAGCGCGACCCCGCTTCATATTGCGGGAGCTGATGCAGGACGTAAATATACGTCCTGCGTCGTTAAAGGGTTAAAGTACTCCGGTGAAAACCTTTTTTCTTTTAAATCAACTGGTGGCAGAAAGTTAAACATATTTGTAAATTACTTCTATTAAAAAATCTTAATCCTTCTAGTACTTATTAGCTGCTGAATGCTACAGAGGAAATTCCTTTCTTTTTGGAACACTGATGACATCACGAGCACAGTGCTCTCTGCTGACATCTCTGTCCATTTTAGCAACCGTGCATAGCAGATGTATGCTAAGGCCAGCATGGTGGCTCAGTGGTTAGCACTGCTGCCTTGCAGTACTGGGGACTTGGGTTCAAATCCCACTAAGGACCACAATAAATAAAGCATTATTATTATTATAATAATGTCAGCGGAGAGAACTGTGCTCGTGATGTTATCAGAGAGCATTCCAAAAAGAAAAGAATTTCCTCTGTAGTATTCAGCAGCTAATAAGTACAGGAAGGATTAAGATTTTTTAATAGAAGTAATTTACAAATATGTTTAACTTTCTGCCACCAGTTGATTTTAAAAGAAATTAATAATAAGCATTAATAACTCTGGGATGCTTTTACTTTTCATTCTGATTCCGAGATTTTTTTTTCATGACATATTTTACTTTATGTTAGTGGTAAAATTTTGTCGATACTTGCATCATTTCTTGGTGAAAAATTAGAAAATTTGATGAAAAATTTGAAAATTTTGCATTCTTATTACTTTGAAACTCTCTGCTTATAAGGAAAATGAACATCCCAAATAAATTATATATTGATTCAAATATACAATATGTCTGCTCTATGTTTGCATTATAACATTAACATGTTTTTACTTTTGGAAGACACCAGAGGGCTTCAAAGTTCAGCAGCAATTTTCAAATTTTTCACAACATTTTTAAAATCTGAATTTTTCAGGGACCAGTTCAGTTTTGAAGTAGATTTGAGGGGCCTTCATATTAGAAATACCCCATAACTGACCCCATTATAAAAACTGCACCCCTCAAAGTATTCAAAATGACATTCAGTAAGTGTGTTAACCCTTTAAGTGTTTCACAGGAACAGCAGCAAAGTGAAGGAGAAAATTCAAAATCTTCATTTTTTACACTCGCATGTTCTTGTAGACCCAGTTTTTGAATTTTTACAAGGGGTAAAAGGAGAGAAATCTTCCAAAAATGTGTAACCCAATTTCTCTCGAGTAAGGAAATATCTCATATATGTATGTCAAATGTTCTGTGGGTGCAGTAGAGGGCTCAGAAGGGAAGGAGCGACAATGGGATTTTGGAGAGTGAGTTTTTCTGAAATGGTTTTTGGGGGAAGCCCCTATGGTGCCAGAACAGCAAGAAATCCCCCACATGGCATAATATTTTGGAAACTAAACCCCTTAAGGAACGTAACAAGCGGTACAGTGTGCCTTGACACCCCACAAGTGTTTGACGACTTTTCGTTAAAGTTGGATGTGTAAATGACATTTTTTTTCACTAAAATGCTGGTTATTCCCCAAATTTTACATTTTTACAAGGGGTAATAGGAGAAAATGTCCTAGAAAATTTGTAACTCCCTCTCTTCTGAGCATAGAAATACCCCATGTGTGGACATCAAGTGCACTGCGGGCGCACTACAATGCTCAGAAGAGAAGGAGTCACATTTGGCTTTTGGAAAGCAAATTTTGCTGAAATTGTTTTTGTGGGACATGTCACATTTAGGAAGCCCCTATGGTTCCAGAACAGCAAAAAAAAAAAAAAAACAACATATGGTAAACCCCCAGAAGGCTCACTACACCCCTTGTTACGTTCCGTGAGGGGTGTAGTTTCCAAAATGGGGTCACAGGTGGGTATTTATTTTTTTGCGTTTATGTCAGAACCGCTGTAAAATCAGCCACCCCTGTGCAAATCACCAATTTAAGCCTCAAATGTACATAGTGCGATCTCACTCCTGAGCCTTATTGCGTGCCCGCAGAGCATTTTTACGCCCACATGAGGGGTATTCCCGTACTCAGGAGAAATTGTGTTACAAATTTTGGGGGTCTTTTTTTCCTTTTACCTCTTGTGAAAATAAAAAGTATGGGGCAACACCAGCATGTTAGTGTAATTTTTTTAAACATTTTTTTACACTAACAGGCTGGTGTAGACTCCAACTTTTCCTTTTTATAAGGTGTAAAAGAAGAAAAAGCCCCCCAAAATTTGTAGCGCAATTTCTCCCGAGTACGGAAATACCCCATATGTGGCCCTAAACTGTTTCCTTGAAATATGACACGGCTCTGAAGTGAGAGAGCACCATGCGCATTTGAGGACTAAATTAGGAACTGCATAGGGGTGGACATAGGGGTATTCTACGCCAGTGATTCCCAAACAGGGTGCCTCCAGCTGTTGCTGAACTCTCAGCATGCATGCACAGTCAGTGGCTGTCCGGAAATGCTGGGAGTTGTTGTTTTGCAACAGCTGGAGGCTCTGCCGTACGATATGTTTTTCATTTTTATTGGGGGGGGGGGGGACACAGTGTAAGGGGGTGTATATGTAGTGTTGTACCCTTTATTATGTGTTAGTGTAGTGTAGTGTAGTGTTTTTAGGGTACATTCACATAGACGGGTTTACAGTGAGTTTCCCGCTAGGAGTTTGCGCTGTGGCGGAAAATTAGCCGCAGCTCAAACTTGAAGCAGGAAACTCACTGTAAACTCGCCCATGTGAATGTACCGTGTACATTCACATGGGGGGGAGGCAACAGCAAAGCTGTTTCAAAGCTATAACACCCAGCATGCACTGACAGACCGTGCATGCTGGGATTTGTACTTTTGCAACAGCTTGAGGCACACTGGTTGGAAAACCTTCAGTTAAGTTCTGTTATCTAACTCAGTATTTTCCAACCAGTGTGCCTCCAGCTGGTGCAAAAGTACAACTCCCAGCATGTACTGATCGCCAAAGGGCATGCTGGGAGATATAGTTATGCAACAGCTGGAAGTACGCAACTACAACTCCCAGCATTGCAAAAAAAGCTGTTTGCTGTTTGTGCATCCTGGGAGTTGTAGTTTTGCAAGATTTAGAGGGCCATGGTTTAGAAACCCCCTCACAGTGATCTCCAAACTGTGGCCCTCCAGATGTTGCAAAACTACAAATCCCAGCATGCCCAGACAGCAAACTGCTGTGTGGGCATACTGAGAGTTGTAGTTTTGCAAGATCTAGAGGGCCACAATTTAGAGATCACTGCACAGTGATCTCCAAACTGTAGCCCTCCAACTGTTGCAAAACTACAAATCCCAGCATGCCCAAACAGCTGTCTGGGTATGCTGAGAGTTGTAGTTTTGCAACATCTGGAGGGTTACAGTTTAGAGACCACTGTATAGTGGTCTCAAACTGTAGCCCTCCAGATGTTGCTAGGCAACTCACCGGCTTCCGTAAACTGCACCAGGGAAGAAGCCCCGGAAGAAGCATTTAATTGCGAAACGTTGGGTGACGGAGGTCCTGGTGTGTCCTTAGAAGGTGAGTTAACAACCTCTTGCTATGTGTATAAATGTATATGGCTGTTACCTTACTGGGTGTAGCCACTAGTTGGGACACTTTCGTTATTACAAAGTAGGCTCTTTTAGCCATCTGTATATACAGGCTTTTTTGGGGGATTAACCCCTTGTTCTATGGACCTCCGGTTGTGTATCTGTAGGACCATCTTGGTATTTTGTACCCCTTTTTTTTAAATGTTTTTAAATGTATGTCCTTTTTTCTAAACAATAAAGTTTGAAATTTGTGTCCCAGAATACCTTGGTTTTTCTTTGATTTTATATTTTTGCATGGTATGGGAACATACACATAGATGTTGGCATTTTGTATGCACAATCTGCACCAGGGAGCCAGCCGTATGTCATTGCCACCCGCCAATCACCGCTGCCGATCGTCATCTCCGCCGCTGCCGATGGTAAGTGACGGAACACAGGACGGTCACAGGACGGAACCCCCATTCTGCCCGCACTACTGTGGGTGGGCAGAATGGGGGAACCGAACTTTAATCCCCCCACCCCCGATCTGCTATTGGTCGGCTGCTTCTGACAACCAATAGCAGGTATAGGAGGGGTGGAACCGCTGCCACCTCACTCCTATGCCTTCAGGGGGATCGTGGGTCTTGGACAATCCCGATCCCCATTATTTTCCGGGTCACCGCGTCACCGGAGTCCCGTATGACCCGGAATTGCCGCAGGCGATATGCCGGGATGCCTGCTGAGTGATATCAGCAGGCATCTGGTCCGGTCCCTGCCCGGTGAGCGCGGGGACCGGAAGAACATAGGGCGTACCCATATGCCCTGAGTCCTTAAGGATTTGGAAACAGGGACATATGGATACGCCCTGCGTCCTTAAAGGGTTAAGTGTTCTTGCACATAAGCTTTAAGAATAGTTACACTCAAATAGTATTCATACTTTGTGGATAAATATTGCCTATGTAATGGGCCAAGGGGCTAAAGAAATAACTTCTCTAGGGTATATTTGATTTGGTTTGCAATTGACTTTTTACTTACAAAAATACATTTTGGCCTACCCAGACTAAGAAAATTTAGTCTATCATGGGATAAACTGTATAAATTTACACTCCTCAACACTTAAATTGCAATAATAAGAAGAACAAGCGGGAAAGTTATCCAAATTAAAGGAGTTCATTGCTCAGGAAGATGGCTGAGATGTCAGCACTGTTCAACATTGTTAATCCCAGTGGTTGGGAGACCAATAAGGAACTGGAATGACAGCAGGAGATGAACAGGAGTAAATCTCTGCACATATGGATCGTCAGATTAGATGAACGGTGCATAGTGATCTATTCTGTACTGCAAATGAAATTAGACATCATATACCAACTCTAGGGCAGCAAACAGTGTGTACATAGAAAGTGCTAGTATGACATTGGGCTACAAGCCAGACGTCTTGCTACTGGTGTTTCATTGACCTCACACCACCACTCTAAAAGGCCATCATGGTGCAGAGCAAGATTGCAATGGAGGCTTGAATAAAGCCTTCTTCAGTGACAAGTGACAAGTCATGCTTTTGACTCAGACACAATAATAATGAAAGCTTGGTCTGGAGACCATATGGGCAACACCATGAAGACGCCATCACAAGGAAATGTCACAACAGTCCTACTCCCAAGATTATGATGTGGGGTTGCATAACTTAAAGTAGTTGTACCCCTCTAATCTTAATCCCAGTAACACTAACAGCTTGGCATTACATTAATATGGTAGTGGAACCAGTGGTACGGACATTTCTCTACAGCAACCGTTTTTTTTTTTCTTCAAGGCATTGTCAGCTGCCATGTTGCTTGTATTACTGTTAGCAGCCTGTGTGGAGTAAGCGTGCTACCATGGTCTGCTATGTCTCCGGACTTAGCATTGGTTAGCATTTGCACAGGGAGCTGCCAACAGTGGATTTTGATTATTTGTGTGCCCAAGTACATTCAGTGTGGCAGAACGTTCCTCAGCCAATCCTCAATAGCCTCATTAAAGGGGTACTCCGGTGGAAAATGTTTTTTTTCTATTTTTTTTAAATCAACTGGTGCTAGAAAGTTACCGTAAATAGATTTGTAAATTACTTAAAAAAAAAAATTGTAATCCTTCCAGTACTTATTAGCTGCTGAATACTACAGAGGAAAATATTTTCTTTTTGGAACACAGTGCTCTTTGCTGACATCACGAGAACAGTGCTCTCTGCTGACATCTCTGTCCATTTTAGGAACTGTTGAGAGCAGCATATGTTTGCTATGGGGATTTTCTCCTACTCTGGACAGTTCTTAAAATGGACAGAGATGTCAGCAGAGAGCACTGTGCTCGTGATACAGCAGAGAGCTCTGTGTTCCAAAAATAAAATAATTTCCTCTGCACTATTCAGTAGCTAATAAGTACTGGAAGGATTAAGATTTTTTAATAGAAGTCATTTACAAATCTGTTTAAAATTCTGGCACCAGTTGATAAAAAAAAAAAAAAGTTTTCCACCGAAGTACCCCTTTAATAGCATGCCAAGGCCTATAAGTGCATGTATTTCTGCTCATGGCGCTCCTATTTGATACTGAATAAACTGAGCTGTTTTGAATATTTTGTTTCTGTTATTCTATGAACTGAAGATGATTAACATACAGTGGAGCACAAAAGTGTTTAGTCAGCCACTAGAGATGAACGAATCGAAGCTGACAAACCTGATTTTGTTAAGAATTTCATGAAAATTGTAATTCGGCAAGAATGCGAATATCGCTGTGATTCTATTGCGCGAGTCGCTTCATTAACCCCTTAAGGACTCAGGGCGTATACATGGTGATCGGGGGTGTAGAATACACCCCCAATCCCCTCCTGTATCTCTGGGGAGTTGGCGATTTCGTCACCCCTCCAGGAGCACAGCTATTGGCCGGACGATCATCCAACCAATATCAGCCGGTGCATTGCCGTAGAATGAGATTTGCCATAGAATGAGATGGTCCGCCTCCATGACATCCTATCGGCTCACTCTTGTCACGTGACATATTTAAACGTCACGCATCGATGCGCACAGCAGTCTCAGTTTGGCTATCACAGGGAGAGGATCTCCTCTCCCTGTGATAACTGAAGCTGCACGGAGCTCTCATGGCCTCTGTGGCCCGACAGAAGCTCACACATTTACGCAGCTCCTACGGCTGGCTCATATACATTTACTCTATTATTACATGTACTGTTGATCCACAGCGCTATCGGGATCCCTATGCACGATGGCGCTGTCATCAGTGTGCGTCCCCGCGAGCGCCCCACGCCCGCAGCTCTACTCCCCGTAGCTCTACTCCCCGTCCCCCGTAGCTCTACTGCCCGTCCCCCGCAGCTCTACTCCCCGTCCCCCGCAGCTCTACTCCCCGTCCCCCGTAGCTCTACTCCCCGTCCCCTGTTAACGCTCAGGGAGCGATCCACAGCACTATCGGGATCCCTATGCCCAATAGCGCTGTCATCAGTGTGCCTCCCCGCGAGCGCCCCACGCCCGCAGCTCTACTCCCCGTCCCGTTAACGCTCAGGGAGCGGGGAACAGAAAGTAGAGCATCGGGCGCAGGTAAAGTGGTACTGCACATGCGCAGCACTACGCAAATAACGTTACCTGCGCCCGATGCTCTACTTTCTGTTCCCCGCTCCCTGAGTGTTAACGGGGGACGGGGAGTAGAGCTGCGGGCGTGAGGCGCTCGCGGGAAGGCACACTGATGACAGCTCCATCGGGCATAGAGATCCCGATAGCGCTGTGGATCAACAGTACATGTAATAATAGAATAAATGTATATGAGCCAGCCGTAGGAGCTGCGTAAATGTGTGAGCTTCTGTCGGGCCACAGAGGCCATGAGAGCTCCGTGCAGCTTCAGTTATCACAGGGAGAGGAGATCCTCTCCCTGTGATAGCCAAACTGAGACTGCTGTGCGCATCGATGCGTGACGTTTAAATATGTCACGTGACAAGAGTGAGCCAATAGGATGTGATGGAGGCGGACCATCTCATTCTATGGCAAATCTCATTCTACGGCAATGCACCGGCAGAGGAGGGGTTAACGTCCCCTTCTCGCAGCTCTGCTAGCCCATTGAGTTCAGTCAGCAGGCAGAGCTGCGAGAAGGAGCAAGGGACCCCCCCTCAGCTGAGATCTGTGCCCCTCAGGGCTGAAAAAGTGACCATTAGGCAGGATGAGTTTACAGTGAAGGGACAGGTGGGAGGTAAAAAAAATAATAATTCCACCCCTGACCCCCTAATAGGTCCTCAAGGGTCCGCCGCAGTGTTTTCAGCATGACCCGGGCCCTATTAGGGGTTCAGGGTGCTGTATTTGCCCCCCCTTTTTTATGGCCACAGCGTTTCCCCCCCCCCCCCATATAACGGTGTGTGATTTATAATCATACACCGTTATATATAAAAGTTACACCAAGCACACACACTACATACTCCCCCCCCCACACACACACACCCTCCAACCCCCGCCACCGTAGAAAAATGGCGATGGCTTGCAGGGCATTTTCGGCGGCAGAGGCATAAGCTTTACTTGCCTCCGACTCTGAATCTGCCAGTGAGAACGAGGAAGATCCTACTTTTCTGTGTTCTTCCTCGTCCTCCTCCTCATCTAGTACTGATGATGAGTCCACTGTACGGTGGCGGAGACGCCGCCAGGAGAGGCCACGCACCACCCCATGAAAGTGACCCAGTGGCCAGCACTAGTACAAGCATCCATGCCACTCGTAGTAGGAGTCCGACCCCTCAGGCAATTTTAAATGTCCCCCCCCGAATTGATCCCGCCTATGACCGGCTTTACAAAGTGAGGCCGGTCATAGATAACTTTGGGGCCAAATTTTTGGAGGCCTACGTACCGCTCAGGGAGCTCTCGGTTGATGAGTCTCTTATCAGTTTTAAGGGGAGACTCATCTACCGCCAGCATATTCCCTCAAAGCGGGTGCAGTATGGCGTGAAACTCTACAAACTTTGTGAAAGTACCTCCAGGTACACTTACAAGTTTAGAGTATATGAGGGACGGGATTCCAGGATTGATCCCCCAGAATGTACCCCCACTCTGGGTGTTAGCGGGGAACTCGTTTGGGACCTTGTGCACCCATTGCTGGATAAGGGTTACCACTTGTTCGTGGACAACTTGTATACCAGCATCCCTCTGTTCACATCCCTTGCCGCCAGATCGACGTCCGCTTGTGGGACCGTGCGGAATAAACAGAGAGGTGAAAACCAGCGGCACCTTAGACTCCGCTCCCTGGTATGGTCCGAGTCATCTGCCACACAGGTCCAGCGGATCCACATCCACCGGTGTTCCTGTCTTCTGAAACGTGTTACATAGATGTTGCAATTTCAGCATTGAGGAGCAGCGATTAGCAAATGAAACCTGTAGAACCCGAGTTCAGTCAGAACTTTGCTAAAAGTTTGACTTGAACTCGGACATCAGGTGGCTTGGTTTAGTAGAACCTGCTAACATAAAATCCATCTAACCACCCATTTAACCATAGCCATATATGTTGCTGTTACTTTGAAATTAAATTTAAACATCTCAGAAGTCATAGATACACTCCTAAGTGACCTAACAGTGTTATACAACGATTTTAGGGTTCTCAGACAGAGCTATACATGTTTTTGGGCTATTGGTGAAGTACAGGTCTGGACAGAACTAGGTCTGTCAGAACCAGAACTTTTTGCCAAAATTTGGCGAACTGGTAGAGCCAAACTTTTGAAAAGTTTACTCATCTCTATTGAAGAGTATTATTTGGCTGGATTGGCCATTGATCTATTTGTCAAAAGGTCCCCAACTCTAATTCAGAGATGACCATTTTCCATGAAGAGGTCAACACAGTGGGGTAGATCATTAAAAACTGCCTAATTCAAGGCAGTGTTAACTTAGACTAAACAGTGTAAGAGTGCATCATTCTTTTAACAGTGACTCGTCTAGTCTATCTGTTGTTACGCCGAGCGCTCCGGGTCCCTGCTCCTCCCCGGAGAGCTCGCGGCGTCTCTCTCTCTGCAGCGCCCCGGTCAGACCCGCTGACCGGGAGCGCTGCACTGACATTGCCGGCGGGGATGAGATTCGCATAGCGGGACGCGCCCGCTCGCGAATCGCATCCCAAGTCACTCACCTGTCCCGGCCCCTGGCTGTCATGTCCTGGCGCGCGCGGCTCCGCTCCTTAGGGAGCGCGCGCGCGCCAGCTCTCTAAGATTTAAAGGGCCAGTGCACCAATGATTGGTGCCTGGCCCAATCAGCCTAATTAGCTTCCACCTGCTCCCTGGCTATATTACCTCACTTCCCCTGCACTTCCCTGCCGGATCTTGTTGCCTTGTGCCAGTGAAAGCGTTTAGTGTTGTCCAAAGCCTGTGTTCCAGATCTTCTGCTATCCACATTGACTACGAACCTTGCCGCCTGCCCCGACGTTCTGCTACGTCTGACCTTGCCTCTGCCTAGTCCTTTTGTCCCATGACTTCTCAGCAGTCAGCGAGGTTGAGCCGTTGCCGGTGGATACGACATGGTTGCTACCGCCGCAGCAAGACCATCCCGCTTTGCGGTGGGCTCTGGTGAATACCAGTAGCATCTTAGAACTGGTCCACCGACACGGTCCACGCCAATCCCTCGCTGACACAGAGGATCCACATCCAGCCAGCCGAATCGTGACATCTGTCTTATAGTTGACTTTCTTATCCCCCCAAAAAATGTGTACCAAAAAGTAGCTTTTTGGCGCATTTGAACCATGCCTCTTTCAGTGAGACCATGACAGCTAACTTAAACCACGTCCTTTGTCCAGCATTGCACAAAAGGTTCTAAAAAGAGTCTAAAATACATTGAAAATGTGGTAAAAATCATATAAGCCAGACTTTTGCTTATCTCCCCAAAATGTTTATTTCTGTGCTCCCCCTGTAGAGTCATAAAGAATAACTACTAGGTGGTCTGCTGCCTTGTCTGCTGCCTTGCATATAAAAAAAATCAGATGTGTATGTGTGTGTGTGTGTGGGGGGGGGGGACGGACGACGGATGGACACAATATGCAGTGTGAACCAGTCCTATTACCAGGCAGTGAATGAAGGTGACTTAACAATGTAGAGAGTTGATAAGATTCAGTCATGTGTCTACAACTATATCATCAGGATAATTTTCCAGTTTACAGTCTTTTTGTTTTTAACCTTGTCCATGACTCAAGAACTTGGTCTATTTAAGATGTGTTGTGCATTCTGCATCTATCGAAATGATCCTACACTGGATGAATATGGATGCACTTTCCAGGAAAGACATTGTTTGATGTCTAGATATCGATAAGCTTTGTAGATTTTTTTTCTGAATAAAATCCTTTCAAGTTGAAAGCAGCTAAAACTGAGAAAATGCAGTCTGGATGGTCTCCTATTAGAGAAACATTGTGAGCAAAATTGACCTTTTAACAAACAAAGATATGTGTTACATTATCCTAGCCTTCCTTTTTCCTATTTTTGTTGTATAATTTTTGGTATTATATATATATATATATATATATATATATATGTATTATTATGTGTGGCAGCTACTGCGTTATACTGAAACTTGACCTTTGTAAAAACTTCTAAGTATCTGATCGTAGGGGGTCCTACCGGCAGGACCCCACACAATCTCCAGAATGGGTCCCGCCTTACTTCCCTAAGTGCTACAGCTCCAACCTTTCAAGATAAACTAGTCTCGGGAGTGACGGCCGGCTCCGGAAATCACTGAATGAGGCGTGAAATTGCCGTGGCGGATGATTTACTGCATGGTTGAACCACCTCGTGGTCAGGCACTTATGTTCTACTCATGTTAGGAAATAAGATTTTACAAACTGGAGTTCCCCTTTAAATTCCCCTTTTGGCCATGTAATGTGCTAACAAGGGTCTTAACATTTCGGAACATGGCTAAATACAGTGCCAAAACTATAGACAGTGAAACTCCTCCAAAAGACCACCTATTTTAGAAGACACCTCCCCCCCCCCCCCCCCATATCTAGACCAGGGGTCTCCAGACTGTGGAGCTCCAGCTGTTGCAAAGCGACAACTACCAGCATGCCCGGACCTGTCCAGGCATGCTGGAAGTTGTCATTTTACAACAGCTAAAGGGCCACAGTTTGGGGACTAGATCTAGACCACTGATCTAGATCATCTACAGTATAATATGTTAGACTGGAGGTGAACATGTTAACACATTTGCGCCCAGTAAAGGACCCACTAAGAAGATTTTGCATTTAAAGAGGTAAAAAAATAACTATCATCATCAACACACACTTTGTCCTATTTCGTTGTTGCTGTAGCTCTAGGTGTCTCATTGTACCTGTAGACCCCTCCGCCATTGATTTCGTGCACACATAGACTAGAAAGGGGGCTTGAGCCCCTGCCCTTTTGATGCCTTCTCTTTTGGGCCCCTTTTTGTCCTGGACAACGCTCCTGCTGATAGCAGTAATATCAAGGTAAGTGAACTTTTTTCAGTTTGGCCCCTGCCCCCCAAAATGTCTGTGCATGTTCCTGTTTGGCTGGATGTCATGACAACACATGCTTTTTACATACAGTGACCTCTAGATTTCCAGCCTCTAGTTAACACTTCAGAAGGGGCAGTTTAGTATACACTTCTATTCAGACATGAAGGCATCTGTCCTAGTGACTGGTGCCCGGTAAGCCCCATGTACTAAATAACCATACACAGTGCTTCATCCTACTCTAGCCCTTGGTCAGGTGGGCAGAGAAGGGTGAAGAAATCCCTGAATGTCTACTGTGACTACCAGGAAAGTAAGCCCTGGAGGGGAGAGAATCGGAGCGGAAGGGCACATGACAGGAGGATGATGGCCGGGTATGGAAGGGGTTAATAAGGGGTTAATGGTAGAGCGGGGAGGAAAGGAGAAGGAGGAGTAAAGAGGGGGTATTTAGAGTGAGGGAGGAAGAGGAGGAGTCAGTCAGCACAGTGAGGTAAGAAGATTCCCGCCCACCCATCCTTTGTCGCAGCAGTGGGATGGGGCAGGAGAAGGATCTAGAGGCATCACTGAGTTTGAAGTGTAAAGTGGGGCGTGGAGGATACACGGCCCGGTGGTATGGTCACTGTGGCCATGGGGCCCAGGGAGGGATACAGGGCTCTGAAGATGGTGCTCCTGGGCTAGGTGATGGACGACTGGGAATAAAAGTAGGAGGCCCTAGAGATTTAATGGATAGTTTTGGAAAACAAAGTGGATGGTGCCTCTGGATTGCTGTCCTGATAATATTTATTGTTCCAAAAGGAGTTGTTGACTGTTATATTAACCCCTTAGGGACCAAGCCCATTTTAACCTTAAGGACCAGGCCAATTTTATTTTTGCTTTTTTGTTTTTTCCTCCTCGCCTTCTAAAATCCATAACTCTTTTATATTTCCATCTACAGACCCATATAAGGGCTTGTTTTTTTCATGACCAATTGTACTTTGTAATGAAATCTCTCATTTTACCATAAAATGTACGGCGAACCCCAAAAAAAATATTTTTTAAGGAGGAAATTTCAATGAAAACCACAATTTTGCACATTTTGGAGGGTTTTGTTTTGACACTGTACACTTTACGGTAAAAATGACATGTGTTCTTTATTCTGTGGGTCAATACGATTAAAATGATACCCATGTTTGTACCGCTTAAAAAAAATCTTTAATATTTTTGTACCGCTTAAAAAAAAAAATAAAACTTTTTGTACAAAATCGGTAATGTAAAATCGCTCTATTTTGACCACCTATAACTTTTTCATTTTTCCGTATATAGGGCGGTATGAGGGCCGTCATCTGTACTTTTTATTGATACCACATTTGCATATATAAAACTTTTAGATAATTTTTAATACATTTTTTTAAAGAAAATGTGACAAAAAAGCAGAATATTTGGACTTTTTAAAAAAATTTTTACGTTTACGCCATTCACCATACTGGATCATCAACATTATATTTTGATAGTTCGGACATTTACGCACGTGGAGATACCAAATATGTTTATAAAAAAAAAAATGTTACGCTTTTTGGGGGTAAAATGGGAAAAACTGACAATTTAAATTTTTATTGGGGATGGGGATTTTTCCCTTTTTTTTACTTTTACATTTTTCAACTTTTTTTTTTTAACACTTTTTATGTCCCCATAGGGGACTATCTATAGCAATCATTTGATTGCTAATACTGTTCAGTACTATGCAAAGGACATAGCACCGATCAGTATCGGAAGTGATCTTCTGCTCTGGTCTGCTCGATCTCATACCTGAGCAGAAGACCTCAGGAGACGGCCGGAGACAGGTGAGGGGACCTCCGGCCACCATGCTGGATGCTCGGATCGCCGCGGCAGCACTGCGGGCGATCTGATCATCCGTTCAAAGTACCGCACTGCCGCAGATGCTGTGATCTGTATTGATCATGGCATCTAAGAGGTTAATGGCGGACATCCGCGTGATCGCGGATGTCGGCCATTACCGGCGGGTCCCGGGCTGCTGCTAGCAGCCGGAACCTGCCGTGTATGATGCGAGCACCGTTCTGATGCTCGCGATCATACAACCGATGTAAATGTACGTCCTGGTGCGCAAAGTCCCGCCAAACCAGGATGTACATTTACATCCGTGGTTATTAAGGGGTTAATGTATGACATTCATACAGAAGTTTATATATGTTACAATGTTTTATTTGTTTTGTTAAATAAAATTGGGCTGCTGTGGCCTTTGCACCATGAAGACTGTGTCCGTCGTTAATGGGGTAAAAGTTTGGGGTAAGGTAGCTAAGACCAGGCCGTTAGAATCTCCCCTAGTCAAGCTGATATACTGTAAAGGCTAATGCACTGGGGGTGAGATAATCTGCAGGGGTTCCCTCTGACTGCACTGGGGGACCTTTTTTTGTTTTGGCTTTTTTTTTTAGTAGGCATGCTCTCACTCTCACCTTTTTTTTGCTTTGCATATCTGTATTTGCATTGCAGCTTTTCTAGATGGTGCACTAGTAGAAGTTGATACCTTTTTTTCATTGGTAACAGATTGACATTGATTTCATATACACTTTTCAAGCATTCCTTCAATATAAGCAGAAACTGCTAATTAAATTTTCTTTTATCACCTCCTGGAGGCTGTGTTCACATGTGACATTTCATTAGAGGTTCTATCGCTGTTTACAAATTGCGCAATTTACAGAGATTATGCAAATTGTGGTAAAAAGATTTTTACTACAATTCCTGTAATTGCTCTTTAAAAACTTGACAATAATTCACATGGCACCACTACAGTACCACTCATGAAGTGCCACGATCACAGCCTGAGCCATGTTTTCAACATTAACAAGAATGAGGATGAATGTGTGGTGTGCCATGGGGTGTTAGGGTGAGGTGTATGGGCAGATGTTGTAGCCCAGGGGCGGATGGTATTAATCCCTAAATGTTCGTGATGCCAGGGCATGGTTTTCCCAGTAAACACCCGAATGGTAGCACCACTAGACCTAGTTAGGCAGAGCAATAATAGTCCAAGACGAGGTTAGCGTTAACGGTTGCTTTACTGAGGTAGACAGATGTCAACAGTCTTTACAGCTAGGCCAGAATCCCAGAGAGGTGACCAGTAACACAGGGGACCTCGCAGCTTGCTGGGACTTGCAGTGACTTTGACAGACTTTAGGACAACTACACTGACTATAATAGGCTTGACTTGACTGAAGATGGTGACAGCAGACAGAGATGACTTGACTTACTGACTTGTGGCTGTAGGTTAGGCTTGAGGCCTCCAGATGTGCTGGACACTGGCTCTGAGACGTCTGGACTGGACTTGACCTCAGCAGAAAAGGAATCACAAGAGCAAGATTGTAGTATCTCCCCCTCTTATAAAGGGGGGGGGGGGGGGCTGAGCAAGGAGCCCATAGGTCAAGCTGCAGGTCACCTGGATAGCTGGTGCTCTCTGGGTAACAAACAAGTGAATTGAACATGTGACTAACTCAAAGGTCCTCAAAGGTCCTTTATACATAATACATATAACACCATGGGGGAGACGCTGCAGGAGAGCCCCTAGGACACAGAGGGACTCAACCTGACAGAGCCTAAGTACTGTACGGGACCATATCCCTTACTGGGACATCACAAATGCAATATTATTACTTTGCAATCTTTTAGCATATCATTTGCATCTTTCTGTATGAATTTGTCAGAATTTTAAATTTCCGCAAAAATTTTACATTTTCACATATGGTGAGAAAGAAAAAAAAATAGGTGTGATTATTATTGCTGTAACTAAAATGACAGTGATTTTTAAAATGTCCCCCACTATATATATATATATATATATATATATATATATATATATAGGTTTTATTTTTGGAGACACAAAGCGACGACCACCCAAAAAAGTGACATCCAGAGATGTTTTTCCAGTAATAATTGTTCCATTAACTGTTGTTCTTAAAGGCAGAAACCGTTCTTCATTTCTTCCTCCTCGTTTCTTCTAAGTGTCTTGTGCTTATAGAAACGTTACTTCCTCTCCATTATGTCATTATAGAATGTCATGTTTGAAAGGTCGAGGTTCTTCACATCTATGAAGCATCTTTTGTCTATATAGCTTCAGTACATTTCCCATAAAACCACATACACTGTAGACGCTCTACGGTCACTGTCATCCACTTCTTTCTTCCCGATTGTCATGGAGTATTTTTAGAACACCCCTGCACCTTTTCCCTGGTTGCCTATGATGGGGGTGACTCTTATTAGTCATACTGTCTATTTGTTAAAGATTTCTCATGTAGATGTATATTGGGGTTCAGGGAGCATTCTTGTGTAAATTCAGCATCAACATTGCTTATCTGGCCTGCACTCCCTCCTAGACAGAAGTTTGGTGTCAGCATAGATATGGGGGGAGCAGGATGATAGTCTAAATCAGGCATAGCCAACCTTCGGCACTGCAGATGTTTTGGACTACATCTCCCATGATGCTTTGGCAGCATTTTGTCTGAAAGAGCATCATGGGAGATGTAGTCCAAAACATCTGCAATGCCGAAGATTGCCTATGCCTGGTCTAAATCAAAGTTCCCCAACCAGGGTGCCTCCAGCTGTTGCAAAACTACAACTCCCAGCATGTACGGACAACCTCACACAAGTTGATCCTATGCTAATGCTTACCAACCGGGGTGTCTCAAGCTATTGCAAAACTACAACTCCCAGCATGTGCGGACAACCTCGGACAAGCTGATCCTATGCTGATGCTTACCAACCGGAGTGTCTCAAGCTATTGCAAAACTACAACTCCCAGCATGTACGGACAACCTCGGACAAGTTGATCCTATGCTGATGCTTACCAACTGGGGTGCCTCCAGCTGTTGCAAAACTACAACTCCCAGCATGTGCGGACAACCTCGGACAAGCTGATCCTATGCTGATGCTTACCAACCGGGGTGCCTCCAGCTGTTGCAAAACTACAACTCCCAGCATGTACGGACAACCTCGGACAAGCTGATCCTATGCTGATGCTTACCAACCGGGGTGTCTCAAGCTGTTGCAAAACTACAACTCCCAGCATGCCCGGACAGCCAACGGCTGTCCGGGCATGCTGGGAGTTGTAGTTTTGCAACAGTTGGAGGCACCCTGGTTGGGAAACCCTGTCCTATAGATATCCGTGCTTTTATCTTCTATACAGATCAGCGTTATGTCTTAGGCCAAGCTATAGACCGGCCACATGACATGAGTTGTATAGCGCCACATGATGCTGAATGACACTGTGACCAAGCAGCCTCCTGTCCTTGAGGGGCATCTTGGCTCTCTCTCTCTCCAGCGCCATGGCATGATGACAAGGATCAGCAGCATCCTCTAAGCCGGATCCCAGACTCACAGTGATGATGATATTGCACAGGGGGAGGGGAGAGAGAATTGGGTGTAGTAGGTGTGATCTCATGCTGGGAGTTGTAGTTTTGCAACAGCTAGAGGAACCCTGGTTGGGGAAGACTGCCCTGGATGAATAGACAGTATTGCCATCTGTAGTATCCACCTGTATCCTGTGACTAGAAAGACAATCTTTCCTATCCACATTGCTGCAAGCAAGCTTTAAGATGGAAAGGGTTAAAAAAAAAAAGTAGCAAATACCATTGTTTGTCACCCAATTAATAATTCCTATCTTTACCCACAGAGGAGAGAAATCTCTAAGGGTACGTTCAGACGAGCGGATTTTTCGCAGCGGATTTCTCTGCGGATCCGCAGCTGAAGGACCCTCTGTATTCTGCCTTTACATGTGCCTGCTCGGAGTGGCAATACACCGCTACAAGCAGACACATTGCGATGTCAGAGTCGCCGTGCACATGCACAGTATACTCGCACATCGCGGCAGCTCATTGAGCAGGGGGAGCGGCCGCAATGCGTGGGAGTACACCACGCACGCGCAGCGACTCGCACATCATTTCAGTGTGTCTGCACGTAGCGGCGTGTTGCCACTCTGAGCAGGCACATGTAAAGCCAGCATATAGAGGTCCTTCAGAGGCGGATCTGCAGCATAAAATACGCTGCAAATCCGCTCGTGTGAACGTACCCTTAAGACTGAAAATAATTCTTCTAGGGGGAGATTTATTAAAACCTGTGAAGAGGCAAAGTTGCTGAGTTGCCCATAGCAACCAATCAGATCGCTTCTTTAATTTTTCAGAGGCCTTTTCAGAAATGAAAGAAGCGATCTGATTGGTTGCTATGAGAAACTCAGCAACTTTTCCTCTGGACAGGTTTTGATAAATCTCCCCCCTACTGAATCGTAGCCTCAGTAGTGTTATGACCCGGGCCGGCTGTAACCCACATGTAGTGCTGTGTCTATATGGAAATACCTGTTGGAATCGGAATGTTTTATATGTGCTCCCAATTCTACACCTGAACCTTGCCTCAGACCCTGCAGCTGTGGAGAGCAGGAATGATTGCTTATAGATATTACTGTACATGTATGCTCCAGAAATTAGTACCAGAGCCCAAATCATGGCACTTGTATTGTTAATAGTATCAAAATGCACTGCTCTAAAAAGGGAACACTTAAACAACACAATGTAACTCCAAGTCAATGACACTTCTGTGAAATCACACTGTCCACTCAGGAAGCAACACTGATTGACAATCAATTTCACATGCTGTTGTGCAAATGGAACAGACAACAGGTGGAAATTATAGGCAATTAGCAAGACATGAACAATAAAGGAGTGGTTCTGCAGGTGGTGACCACAGGCCACTTCTGAGTTCCTATGCTTTCTGGCTGATGTTTTGGTCACTTTTGAATGCTGGCGGTGCTTTCGCTCTAGTGGTAGCATGAGACGGAGTCTACAACCCACACAAGTGGCGCAGGTAGTGCAGCTCATCCAGGATCGCACATCAATGCGAGCTGTGGCAAGGTTTGCTGTGTCTGTCAGCATAGTGTCCAGAGCATGGAGGCGCTACCAGGAGCATCAGAAGACGTGGAGGAGGCCTTAGGAGGGCAACAACCCAGCAGCAGGAGCGCTACCTCCTGCTTTGTGCAAGGAGGAGCACTACCAGAGCCCTGCAAAATGACCTCCAGCAGGCCACAAATGTGCATGTGTCCAGTCAAACGGTCAGAAACAGACTCCGTGAGGGTAGTATGAGGGCCTGACATCCAATGGTGGAGGTTGTGCTTACAGGACGTTTGCCAATTGCAGGAGAACACCAAGATTGGCAAATTTGCCACTGGCGCCCTGTGCTCTTCACAGATGAAAGCAGGTTCACACTGAGCACATGTGACAGAGTCTGGAGATGCCATGGAGAACGTTCTGCTGCCTGCAACATCCTCCAGCATGACCGGTTTGGCGGTGGGTCAGTAATGGTGTGGGGTGGCATTTCTTTGAGGGGCCGCACAGCCCTCCATGTGCTTGCCAGAAGTAGCCTGACTGCCATTAGGTACCAAGATGAGATCCTCAGACCCTTGTGTGACCATATGCTGGTGCGGTTGGCCCTGGGTTCTTCCTAATGCAAGACAATGCTAGACCTCATGTGGCTGGAGTGTGTCAGCAGTTCCTGCAAGAGGAAGGCATTGATGCTATGGACTGGCCCGCCCGTTCCCCAGACCTGAATCCGATTGAGCACATCTGGGACATCATGTCTCGCTCCATCCACCAACGCCACATTGCACCACAGACTGTCCAGGAGTTGGCGGATGCTTTAGTCCAGGTCTGGGAGGACATCCCTCAGGAGACCATCCGCCACCTCATCAGGAGCATGCACAGGCGTTGTAGGGAGGTCATATGGGCACGTGGAGGCCACACGCACTACTGAGCCTCATTTTGACTTGTTTTAAGGACATTACATAAAGTTGGATCAGCCTGTAGTGTGGTTTTCCACTTTTTTTTTTATATTACATATTCTTTATTATAAATGTATAATATTACATACATAAATAAGAAAGAACAAACAAACTAATACAATCTAATATCAAACTTTAGCTTCATTCCCAGCCTTTCTTCTACTCTCCTATATATCTCTACCCACAACTTGTTTACTGCAGGACAAGCCCCCACCATGTGTGGCAAATCCGCCCCCTCCGTGTGACATTTTGAATCCTGTCTCTTCCCTATCCTGTGTAGGGATGATGGTGTGTACGGTATCCTATGGGCCAATTTTATCAGTGAGATTCTGTGGTTCATGTTTAAAGAGGAACATGCAATGTTGGTAAAGACCTCCTTCCACTCTTCTATTCCTACCTGACCTACCTCCAGAGACCACTTTTCTCTACTTTTTGGGTCTGATTTTTCCAGGGAAGCTCTTACCAGACCCTTATATACCTTACCCAACACCTTTGTGGTTGAGGCCCGTAAACCCAATATATAGTCCATTAACGTATGTCGATCTATTACCCATCTAGAATTGTTTTTTTCTTTCTCAAACGCGCTCTTTGTTTGTAAATATAAGAAGTGACTCTTCTGATTTATGTTATATTCCCTTTTTAGAGTCCTCCAATCTTTTAACCTATTCTCTACCACTAGATCCTTAACTCTAACTACCCCCTTCTTTTCCCAATCTACATATTCTTTTAATTTCACCATTTCTGTAAAGTATTCATTACCCCATAATAGTGTATATTGCATACTCCCCTTAATCCCCTATAAACGTCTTGTGAATCCCCAAACTTTATTAAACATTGCACAAGTAGGGGTTCTCCCACATTCCTTGTGCAAACACCTGCCACCCTCAATTAATTCTAATGTAGAACCTCCCCTACTAACCATTTTAGAGAAGAAGGTTTTTAGTACCTCATCTTCTTTAACCATATATTCAATCTGTGCCGCTACATAATACAATTGCAAATTTGGTATTCCAAAGCCTCCATTTATCATTGGAGGGCTCAGGAATGCGTGTCTCATACGTGTCTGTTTCCCTTCCCATAAAAACACATCACTCTGTATTTTTTTAAAGTATTGCTCACCTAACAATACTGGTTTTCCACTTTGATTTTGAGTGTGACTCCATATCCAGACCTCCATGGGTTGATAAATTTGATTTCCATTGATCATTTTTGTGTGATTTTGTTGTCAGCGCATTCAACTATGTAAAGACGAAAGTATTTCATACGATTAGTTCATTCATTCAGATCTAGGATGTGTTATCTTACTGTTCCCTTTATTTTTTTGAGCAGTGAATTATAAGTTATTAGAAGTAGTGTAAATATTTGCAATTGCATGGAGTTATCAGGTCTATTACTGTTGTGTGTAATATGTAATACTGTATGTTTAAAATATTATCTAATGTTATCTATCTCATGTCTATCTATCTATCTATCTATCTATCTATATATATATATATATATATATCTCATAAAGTGATGTATGCTTATTACCTTTCTATATAGACATCCTCAATAGATCAGTATTAGAGCTCAAATCATGGCTCATGTATCTTGACTGGAATCCAAAATACTATACATGTCGTAGAAAATATTTGCAAGCCTCTGCATAGAGTTAATAGATTTACTGCTGCTATGTGTAACATGTAATACTGCATGTTTATAAAATTATTGATGCAACTATTATCCCATATCTATCTATCTAGCAACAGGAGAATACAGCAGCACACTGCTAGCACAAAGATACAGATAAAACATGAAATACTATTCAGCTATAGTGCAAAAAATGAAAAAAATTATAAAAGGGAGGTACTTGGCTCACAGAGGTGGGTGGGGTGCAGGAGTACCTCCATGTTGGCTCCTGCACCCCACCCACCTCTATTAGGTGTGTATAAGGTGCTGGACGTCTCAGACCTTGCAATGCCTGTTAAACTGATTGCACAGAGGCATATTCACAGTGTAGGGTCCGTCCCAATGAAGTCACCTTACCGTGGTGGGATGGTCCAAGCTATTTGGCCGCCAAATTGTGAGCTAAGTACCTCACTTTTTCATTTTTTGCACTATAGCTGAATAGCATTTCATGTTTTATCTGTATCTTTGTGCTAGCAGTGTGCTGCTGTATTCTCCTGTTGCTGTATATTTAGCCTAGCAGCGTGCACCTGTATGCCAGGTCCATATAGTAGTTTTGGTATCAGTAGTGCTGGCCAACTTATCCTTGTTTGTGTTATCTATCTATCTATCTATCTATCTAAAAGGTGAAGGAGAGCAGCACCCGAACACAAACCGGAATTGGTGCACGCAGAATCCAGACCCGGGTCAGGAATCCATATATAATCAAAAATTGAAAATATCCGCAGCACACTGAGTAGTAAAATCCCAAAAAGTAGTTTATTCCATCACAGTGAGGGTGTCCAGAACAACGTTTCAACCAGCTCCCTGGTCTTTTTCGAGCTTGAAAAAGACCAGGGAGTTGGTTGAAACGTTGTTCTGGACACCCTCACTGTGATGGAATAAACTACTTTTTTGGATTTTACTACTCAGTGTGCTGCGGATATTTTCAAATATTTTTTTTTATCTATCTATCTATCTAATTTGGTGATGTATGCTTATACAGACATCCTCAATAGATCAGTATCAAAGCTGGAGCCATGGCTCATGTTTTATCAATGGAATAGAAAATACTATACATATGTTTCTGAATATATGGTAACTCCATAGAGTCAGCAGGTCTACTACTGTTATATGTAATCTGTAGCGTTGAGCGCGAATATTCGAATTGCTAATTTTTACCACCAATATCGGCATTTCACCATTTCGTGAATATTTAAACGATATGACTAATATTTTTTTTCTTTGTGAATATGCAAATGTATGCGAATAGGCAAATATTCACGAATATCGGCACTTCCAGTCAGAGGGCACAGATCCCTCCCTTCTTTTAGGTGAAATATATAATTGCGCATGCGCACTATGCAAATTTCATGCAAATTTTCACATGGTAAGGAAAAAAAAAAAAGAACAAAGCGAATAAGTGAATACGCAAATTTCGCAAACATAGCACCAATATTCATCCATATATTCGCGAAATATTGCGAATTCGAATATGGCCCCTGTTGCTCATCACTAGTAATCTGTAATATTGGATGTGTATATTATCACTGATACAACTATTATACTTAAAGAAGTATCTATCTATCCGTCTCATATCATCTATCTACATATGTTTATATTATCATTGATACAACTATTATACTTAGAGAAATATTTGCTGAACACATGCATCATTTGAGCCTTGTCAACCGGTCACGGGTCTTATAGACTTCTCCTCTTTTCCTTATGGAGCCTGGCATTATCTGTAAGACTTGGAGATGCCCTAAGATGCTGCGGCTCTGAGCACATTGTGCTCTGTGCAGAGGAGGAATACATGAGACATCACCCAATAAAGGCTGGGATGGCAGCACAACAGACAGTGCTGTGTACACTGTCCAATCATGGGCATGCTTACAGCAGAGGAGACTGGGGCTTGCAGCTGCTCCTGTGTGTGTATTATGTGTGTGCGAAATCCTCTCCCTTCCTAAGGATGAAAGAGGAGGAATAAGAGGCTGAGCTAATAGGGATCAGCACCCAGAACTTCCCACAGACACCTCCAAATCTACCCCAGCAGCATCATTGTTCTCCAGCATCAGCACCATCCGGTGAGCAGCTGCTGCATCAGGTAGACCCCCACAGGAAAGCATCAATATAAGCAAGGGCAAGGAGTCAAGATGGCAGGTATCCTAGTTTGGTTTTGGAATGAGAGGTTTTGGTTGCCTCACAATGTAACCTGGGCAGATCTGAAGAACACGGACGAGGCGACTTTCCCCCAGGCTGAAGACCTGTACCTTGCCATCCCTCTGGCGTTCTGCATCTTCATGATACGCCTCTTCTTTGAAAGGTAAAGCAATGGGATACTCTGTAGATCAGCGTCTTCCAACCAGGATGCCTCCGGCTGTTGCAGAACTACAACTCCCAGCATGCCCGGACAGCCTTCGGCTGTCCGGGCATGCTGGGAGTTGTAGTTTTGCAACAGCTGGAGGCACTCTGCTTGGGAAAATACTGACGTAGGCTCTATGGGGTTATTATATATGGGATATACGCTAGGTTTACTTGTCTTTCATGTTCAGCTGAATACACTTTTTTGTTGAACTTATGTTACAAAAAAAAACACAGAACCTCATGGCGAGTTCGGAGTTGGTCGCTTGAGAGCTGTGCTGGTGCATGCATAGGGTTAATATATATACTGCACTGGGTCATATATCATAATCCAGTGGTCTCCGAACTGTGGGGCCTCCAGCTGTTGCAGAACTACAACTCCCAGCAACAGCTGGAGGTCCACACTTTGGAAACCACAGTTTTAAACCATTTTAGCACCATTTCTCATCTCATATCTATCTATCTATCTATCTCATATCTATCTATCAATATATCCCATATCTATCTATTTATCTATCTATCTATCTATATATCATATCTATCTATCTATCTCATATCTATCTCATATCTATCTCATATATTTATATCTATCTATCTATCTATCTATCTATCTCATGTCTATCTATCTATCTATCTCATGTCTATGTATCTACCTATCTATCTCATATCTATATCTATCTCATATCTATCTATCTATCTCATATATATCTATCTATTTCATATCTATCTATCTCATATCTATCTATTTCATATCTATATATCTATCTATCTATCTATCTCATATCTATCTATCTCTCTCATATCTATCTATCTATCTCATATCTATCTATCTATCTCATATATATCTATCTATTTCATATCTATCTATCTCATATCTATCTATTTCATATATATCTATCTCTCTCATATCTATCTATCTATCTCATATCTATCTATCTATCTATCTATCTATCTATCTCATAGCTATCTATTTATTTATTTTTCTACCCATCATATCTCTAATGTAATCTATCTATTATAATCTATCTAATCTATCTTGAAAATGTAGTGGTTTCCAAGATGTGGGGCCTTCAGCTGTTCCAGGACTACAACTCCCAGCATGCTTGGACAGCCAATGGCTCTGCAGGCATGCTGGGAGGTGTAGTTCTACAACAGCTGGAGGTCCACACTTTGAAAACCACTGTTTTCAAACATTTCATCCCCATTTCTATCTCCTATCTATCTATCTATCTATCTATCTATCTATTCATGTCTATCTATCTATCCCATATCTATCTATCTCATATCTATCTCATATCTATCTATTTATTTATCTATCGTATATCTATCTTATTTCTATCTAGCTAAATATACAAATATCAATGTATCTAATATCACCTTTATATCCCATATCTATCTATCCATCTATCTGTCTATCTATCTATCTATCTATCTATCGCCTATCTATCTATCCCATATCTATCATCATAATTTAGTGGTTTCCAAGATGTGGGGCCTCCAGATGTTGCAGAACTCTAACAGCTGGAGGTCCACAGTTTGGAGGCCACTGTTTTCAAACAGTTAATATAATTCACACTATGGAGACGTCTCTGTGGGTTCCTAGAACAGGCAATATGCAATAAAGTAGTTAATATGAGGAGGGGGGGTGAGACATCAGGTCTTGTCCACTTAAATTGGTTCATAAATAGGAATAACCGAATGGATTAGACTGCAGATCAAGTGGAGATGAGGTCGGCTAAGAATGTATGAAATGCAGATGAGAGGCTGGTGGGCCAAGGAGCTTGCAGTCTAAGGCTACATAGGTTTCTATATATGACACATGTGCTGCTGCAGATGCTGATTTGGGGAAATGCTCTTTGGTCTTATCTCTTGAGGCTGATCCTCAGTGTAACATGTAACAAGCTTCGCACTGTGGGGTAGGATAATCTATCTCTGCTTTCAACAGATTGTGCTATTACTGTCAGTAGGAGGCGAGATTTGCCTGGGAGTCCTCAGCCATACTGAGTGTAACAGAGGTCAACTCCATGTATGCTCTGATGCAGGCGATGATCTATAAGGGGGGGGGGTATAAAAAAAAAGAAAGGATCTTAACTGAGGATTCTTCTTTATTGACTAGTGGGTGGCAATAGAGGGGTTAAAAAAAAACCTTGGAAGTGTTCTACTACCCCAGGGACATAATGAATTAGCTATAGAATATAACCCAGTGTTACCAGACTGATGTGCCTCCAGCTGTTGCAAAACTACAACTCCCAGCATTCCTGGACAGCCAACTGTCGGAGGCACAACAGTTGGGGAACACTGATCTAGCATCCAATTACACTATAGAGGGAGAGGGACCTACTTTTTATCTTGCAAGAGGTCATCAGTGGGATCAGAGTCTACTTACTTTGTGCATCTGTAATAATTGAGTCCTGTTGCTTCTATAGGACCAATATGAATCAGGGGGACCAATCAGTTTCAAAGTCCGCTTGGCCAAAAAGGGGTCCACAGTCTCTGGGTCGGAAGAGAGTGCAGTGCAAATAATAATCATCTATCAAATGTACTTTATCAGATGCATTATCGCAGTGTTTCCCAACCAGGGTGCATAACGCTGCGGCAAAACTACAACTCCTAGCATGCCTGGACTGCCAACTGCTGTCCGGGCATGCTGGGAGTTGTTGTTTTGCAACAGCTGGAGTCTTTATGGCCAGGGCTGGTGCACAGATTTTTGCCACCCTAGGCGAAAGCTAATTTTGCCGCCCCCTGACCTCGCCCATTGGCTCTGCCATTTGATATGCCTGCCTTTACTACCGGGGTGACACACTGTAACAACCTCCTAGTCATGTAATGACCTTACAATTGGGGTGACCCACTGTAACAAACCTCCTCATCATGTAATCTCCTTACTACTAGGGTGACACACTGTAACAAACCTTCTCCTCATGTAATCTCCTTACTACTGGGGTGACACTGTAACAACCTCCTAGTCATGTAATGACCTTACAATTGGGGTGACCCACTGTAACAAACCTCCTCATCATGTAATCTCCTTACTACTGGGGTGACACACTGTAACAAACCTCATCATGTAATCACCTTACTACTGGGGTGACACACTGTAACAAACCTCCTCATCATGTAATCTCCTTACTACTGGGGTGACACACTGTAACAAACCTCCTAGTCATATAATTACCTTACAACTGGGGTGACACACTGTAACAAACCTCCTCATCATGTACACTCCTTACTACCGGGTTGACACACTGTAACAAACCCCTTCCCCATGTAATCTCCTTACTACTGGGGTGACACACTGTAACAAACCTCCTCCTCATGTAATCTCCTTACTACTGGGGTGACACACTGTAACAAACACATTATAGAGACGGTGGTGGTGGCTGGGCGGGGGCATCGGATGAGCGGGAGTGCTTCAGATGACGGCTGGCTACTAACTTTTTTTTGCAGTGGGCAGAGCGGTGCCCCCACAAGAGAGCGCTCTAGGCGGCTGCCCATTTTGCCTATAATCAGAAGTGACCCTGTTTATGGATATAGTAAGTGATAAGAGGACCGTGACTTACTGCCTAGGGGCCCACATCATTCTAAGGTTTTCTATAGGATGAATTTTATACTATTACACCGTAAAGCTCTCAAGAATGTCTTACAGAACTGGGCCCCATGGCTGGGACTTTTGCCGTCACTATACTTATGGCAGTGGTAGTGCTTTGCAGCCTGCATGAGTATACATATATCACACTGTATTCTTTGCTGGCCCCCATAGATGAGGGTTTACTTCTGGCCAGGGTATGAACTGGGGTCATTCAGGAGGGAGAAAACCAAGTCAAAACCAGTGACGTACGTGGAAAAGCAGAAAGATAAAAAATAGTATAAAAACTTTTACATTTTTCATTTATGGTATTGGGTTTTGCCACCCATGGACAGAAGGACCTGTTGTTTGTCCCCCACCCTCTTCCTATAAAAGTGTTTTCCAAAATATCTTTAGGATGGACCATCAGATTGGTGGGTGTCTGATGCCCGGCCCCCCTACCAGTCCTCTGATTGAAGGTGTCATAGGTTGTATGATGCCCGTGTGCAGTTCAGTCCTATTCACTTGTATAGCCCTGAGCTGTAGAGCTGCAGTAATAGGCACAGCCAACACTATTATAAAGGGTTGTGCCAGGAATCACCCCCCAACCATCCTGATACTTATAACCCATCCTATGGATAGACCAGTGTTTCTCAACCAGGGTGCCTCCAGCTGTTGCAGAACTATAACTCCCAGTATGCACAGACAGCCTTCTGATGGAGCTAACCAGGGCTCGAGTCTTGCAGGAACGGCGTTCCTTTGCTTTTTCCAGAGGAGGAACGCCGTCCCTGTTACATTAGTTCTGCTGGACTGACCTCTGAATTATTCTTACCCTCCCTCTGTCTCCTCCCCTGGCCCAGACTGCTAGATGCTGGAGATGTAGGACCTGTGATGATGTCACGATCACATGTTGGGGGCGGAGCTTAGCTGTGGAGGAGAGGAAAGATCGTGGTTGAAGGACCTGTGTGATGCTGTGGAGGAGGCGGGGCTGAGCTGGAGGAGAGGTCACATGTCACCCCAGTAAGGTAATTACATTGAAGGAGGTTTGTTACAGTGTTACACCACATTAGTAAGGAGATTACATGAAGAGGAGGTTTATTACAGTGTATCACCCCAGTAGTAAGGAGATTACATGAAGAGGAGGTTTGTTACAGTGTATCACCCCAGTAGTAAGGAGATTACATGAGGAGGAGGTTTGTTACAGTGTATCACCCCAGTAGTAAGGAGATTACATGAAGAGGAGGTTTGTTACAGTGTGTCACCCCAGTAGTAAGGAGATTACATGAGGAGGAGGTTTGTTACAGTGTATCACCCCAGTAGTAAGGAGATTACATGAAGAGGAGGTTTGTTACAGTGTGTCACCCCAGTAGTAAGGAGATTACATGAGGAGGAGGTTTGTTACAGTGTATCACCCCAGTAGTAAGGAGATTACATGAAGAGGAGGTTTGTTACAGTGTGTCACCCCAGTAGTAAGGAGATTACATGAGGAGGAGGTTTGTTACAGTGTGTCACCCCAGTATTAAGGAGATTACATGAGGAGGGGGTTTGTTACAGTGTGTCACAAGAGTAGTAAGGCGATTACATGAGGAGGGGGTTTGTTACAGTGTGTCACCCCAGTAGTAAGGAGATTACATGAGGAGGGGGTTTGTTACAGTGTGTCACCCCAGTAGTAAGGAGATTACATGAGGAGGAGGTTTGTTACAGTGTGTCACCCCAGTGGTAAGAAGATTATATGTGGAGGAGGTTTGTTACAGTGTGTCACCCCAGTAGTAAGGAGATTACATGAGGAGGAGGTTTGTTACAGTGTGTCACCCCAGTAGTAAGGATATTACATGAGGAGCAGGTTTGTTACAGTGTGTCACCCCAATAGTAAGGAGATTACATGAGGAGGAGGTTTGTTACAGTGTGTCACCCCAGTAGTAAGGATATTACATGAGGAGCAGGTTTGTTACAGTGTGTCACCCCAATAGTAAGGATATTACATGAGGAGCAGGTTTGTTACAGTGTGTCACCCCAATAGTAAGGAGATTACATGAGGAGGAGGTTTGTTACAGTGTGTCACCCCAGTAGTAAGGAGATTACTTAGAAATCTTGGGTGAGTTCCCACACTTTTTTTTCCCAGGACTTGACCCCTGGAGCTAACCCTTACTCTTACTGGCCCCATAGTAGCCATGTGGCTTGCCTCTGTGGTATGTATACCCTTGGTGACAATGTATTGATTGCTATCCTGATTTTATATGAGGACTAGCACCTGCATAGGATAAAGTATGACATGGTACATGATAGTTGCTTTGTGCAAAGACAAACCTTACCTGAGAATTAGAATTCAGGCCTAAACTGGATGGGCATTGGCGGATTATACAGTATATTGCATCCGGGCTTTAATGTCAAAAGATTAGATGGACAGTTGTGTAATTAGATGTTGGCATTGATAGGATGCCCAAAGCCACAATGGCATATTGTATAATGTAGGGCCAAAATAAGGAAATAGGAAACAAGTTGGAAAAGTTTGTGTATAGAGAGCACACACATAATATGCGACCTTATAATACATAGGGAAAGAAAGGATGTGCAAAGAAGCTCTAATCCCACCTTTTTCAAGTGACTTTCGCTTTAAGGGGTACTCCGCTGCTCAGCATTTGGAACAAACTGTTCCGAACGCTGGAGCCGGGAGCTCGTGACGTCATAGCCCCGCCCCCGCATGGCGTCATGCCCCACCCCCTGAATGCAAGTCTATGGGAGGGGCGTTTCAGCTGTCACGCCCCCTTCCATTAACTTTCATTGAGGGGGCGTGACGTGATGTCATGAGGGGGCGGGGCTATGACATCACAAGCTCCCATCACCTGCTCCAGCGTTCAGAACAGTTTGTTCCAAAAGCTGAGCAATGGAGTACCCCTTTAAAGTCAGTATTTCACATCAATTAGGAGTCTGAGAAACTGACTGGGAATGTATACCAAGCCAGAGATCTCTCCAGAAGGAAAGAATACCCATCTGCAGACAGCTGCTGTTTCATTTTTAAGAGCTGAGGTACGTGCTCTCAAGTCACCCAAGCACTAGGATGCGGTCCATCGCAAGTCCTTCTCTGAAAGGAAAGAGGCTTCCCGATAAACCCAAACCCTTCACCTCCAGCTAAAAGGCACCTGCAAGGTTCCAGGTACAATGACCCCTTTTACCGAAGCTACTCAGGGACCAAAAGTGCTCCTGGCAGACAATTAGGCGTTAACCAGGTTGTCACCAAGGAACCAGTAAAACTAGTTCAGCATTCCTGCCGAAGCAGGGATGCCCGGGGCATGGCAAGGAGGTGAGGTACCTAATAGTCACAGATACCTACCCTAGATCAGCAGGAGGGACTCCACTCCCAGGGCACTTTTGCTCCTAGGCTCTTACTCTGCCCGGACCTTAAAGGGGTACAGTGCTCTCTGCTGACACCTCTGTCCATTTTAGGAACTGTCCAGAGTAGGAGAAAATTCCCATAGCAAACATATGCTGCTCCGGACAGTTCCTAAAATGGACAGAGGTGTCAGCAGAGAGAACTGTGGTCAGACAGAAAAGAAATTCAAAAAGAAAAGAACTTGGTCTGGAACATTCAGCAGCTGATAAGTACTAGAAGGATTAAAGGGGTACTCCGGCGCTAAGACATCTTATCCCCTATCCAAAGGATAGAGGATAAGATGCCTGATCGCGGGGGGTCCCGCCGCTGGGGACTCCTGTGATCTTGCACGCAGCACCCCATTATAATCAGTCCCCGGAGCATGTTCGCTCTGATTACTGGCGATCATGCTCCAGGGACTGATTATAACGGGGTGCTGCGTGCAAGATCACGGGGGTCCCCGTGACGGGACCCCCACGATCAAGCAGCTTATCACCTATCCTTTGGATAGGGGATAAGATGTCTTAGCGCCGGAGTACCCCTTTAAGATTTTTTTAATAGAAGTTATTTACAAATCTGTTTAACTTTTTGGCGCCAGTTGATTTAAAAAAAAATGTTTTCCAGGGGAGTACCCCTTTAAAGGCCAGATCCAGAAGGAACAGGTTGCTTAAGGGACAACTGCTGCTCTCCACAGCCATCCCTGGTACACCTTCCCCACTGTGTGGTTCCCCATTCTGCCTTGGTGGTCTCCCACACTACCAACTAACAGGAAAGGTACTACACTTGATCTTAGCCAAAAGACTGAGAAGCGACACGCAGCTGCTGTTTCCGGGTTTTGCTCCTTCTAAGTACACAGCAGGGTGCTGGCTAGTGAGAGGCCTGTCATTGTGGGACTAAAGGAGTAATATTTCTCCTTGAGGAGAGTGTCATGAAGATGTGTGGAGACTTATAGGCAATTTAGGCTCCACTGGGAATTCTGAGAAGAAAGAACATGGAAATAGCTCTCACATCACTTTTTCCAAGTACCGTTACCTTAGAGTCAGGGTCTGTAAGATTGAAGGTATTTTGTGCCTTGGGGAGTGGTGACCTCGATCTGCTGGAACTCACGTAGTGTGGGTATCACTACTTTGGTAGTCACCACTTGATTCCTGGCCTTCTGTCTTGATTCAGAGAAATTTTTATAGATCCGGACAGATGACCAGGCTGTATATCACATCCCTCATCTATTTATTTATTTATTTTGTTAATCACTGTGACACTTTATGTGTGTGTTTGTGTGGTGTCCCGGCACCGGATTGCCTCCGTTGCCTTGTGGTGAGGTCCCCAAAGTCAGAGTCCCTAGGTGTAGGTGGGGTCCTCCTCCTTATTTAGCCCCTTGTCACCCCTTTTGTAAATACATTTATTTAAATTGAATGTATATATTTATATAGTAGGTGTACTTACCTAGTTAGCGTCGCAGGACCTGCGGGTCACGTCATGCGTTCCAAAGACTCTATGGTTTGTAGTGCAAGGACCTGTGGAGGAAGTCAGGCTATGTAACGGTGAGTGACAGCTGACTTGGACCAATCCAAAACGGCCTTGCCCATATAAGGGAGCGGTGGCCATTGCCCACTCTCTTTCCTCGTGGGCTGTTGACAGGGAAGGATCTGCGCTGCTGTCATCAGTGAGTTTAGGCCCGAGCCTTGTGGCGACGGCTGATCTTTACAAAACTGTGAGTGTAATCAATCCCTAAGCACTCTGCAAGATCACCGGACCATATCTATCCCCTAAATCCGGATGGATCTTCGCAAATTACCCTAAATTCTAAGACTTATATCAAAAGTCAAGGTCCGCAACAACTGTCAGTCACTGAAGTGTATGGAGACTATATTAATGAGACTGTTACTGTTCATTGGATCTTTAAGCAAAGTTTATCCAAGTTCAACTACCTTGTGGACCTTCAGTCATTTTATGAATGCACCTATCGTTACTGGGAAGGCCGGCGATAGGCAGGAGAATTACCTCAGCATACTAGCCCTCAGCCTGGTGTCACGAACAATAGGGTTAACCTTAACCCCTGATATACTGAAGAAAAACCCTGACTACACTACCCCTACCCCTGAGGCCTACCACAAAGCCTTTTTGGCGTTGCACGAACAGGATTCGGGTGTGTGCCTACTACAGTCGCCACTAGTGAAAGTGTACTCCCCCCCAGAAAAGAAACTTTATTCATGTGCTGTAAACCATGTTGCTGTGTACGGGAGCGGTGCTTGTGGTGCACCATACAAGGGGGCCACAAGAAAAGTAAGGGGGGAGGCGAAAATTCATCTACAACTAAGATGTGTAAACTGCGAAATGAGTTCATGCTGCGATCCTCTGGTCCGGTCGGCACAGGCGGAGCCGAACTGCTGCCGGAAAAGCGTGCGAAGAAAGCCTGCACTGTGCCACGCCCCGCCCCTGGGCGTGGCTGCCAAGTTGCTGTGTCACAGCCGAAAGGGAACTTGGCGATACAGGCATTGTCTCTGGAGGGACCAGAAGTCAGGGCTGCACCGATAACATCCTTCCTGCCAGCCGCCATTTTGGGGAAGCCCTCTATAGAAGACGCCACGAACAGCGACCTCTTCAGTCTGCACAGAGAGCCGGAGAGTACAGACATGGCGGAGAGCAGCATTCCACGTGGTGAAGTTAGCAAAATGGCGCCGGAAAAGCGGAAAGTTGTGGCAGTCGCAGCCTGACTTTTCCAAGAACTTGCTGACCGTCTGCAGCGGTTGTCATTAGGCGAAGAGGGGCCTGCAGTCTTCCCCCACTGCCTGATGATGATGACGATTGGCCAGAGACACCTCCAGCAGAGAGCGCAGGGACACCTGGAGGTGCATCGCCGGTGAGACTGTCCCCTCACCACAGAACTTGGGGCTCGTGGGCCGAGATCCCATCAGAGGAGTCTACAGTGAGTAGCCCGCCAGAGGCGGCCTATTCTTCCTCCTCCAGCCCTGAGGTTATACCTCGATCAATCTTGCCAAGTTTACGACCGTGCCCACCAAAATTGCCGAATGGGTGTTCGGAGATGACCCGGAGCTGATCGAGTACATGTACTTCAACCATCACCTGGGAAGCCACTCCCACCAATCTCAACTGCAGAAAGGGAAAGGGCCCGTCAAGAAGCCGAGCTGGCCAAATTGATGGAAAAGCTAAAGGCCCGACACAAAGAACTCTATGCCCCCAAGCACATGCATTTGCCCCATGAAGAGAAAGTACGGTGGCAAGAAAACACCAAAGAAATGGAGGCATTGTACATTCGTATATGGGATCACCCCCGAGAAGGGGAGGAGCCATTAGAAAGAAGAAGAGCAACTGTGGCCAAGTTCGACAAGGTCAGAGGTTATGGGACACTCCTTGACTGCCACACTGGGCAGACCATCCTCTTAAACCGGCAAGCAGTGCAAAGGCCATATCTCCATAAGAAGTTCTACACCTTGGAGGTGGGTGAAATAGTAGAGTACACCCCCGTCCAGAGCCTTCGTGGAGAGTGGGCTGCAGCGGTCACCAGACCAACAGCCCCAACACAGCTTCCCTTCAAGTATTTTCCGTCAACGGATTGGGAGTCCGATCCCTACAACTTGAGGCCGAAAAGGTCTGCTCCTAAAGCCTCCACCAGCGTACCCAAGGAGGAGGAGCCTTAAGAGTCAAGTTCATCATCTTCTATGTACAGCAAAGAGTCAAGTTCATCATCTTCTATGTACAGCAAAGAGTCAAGTTCTTCATTTTCTACATACCGTCGAGAGTCAAGTCCTGCTCAAGTTCAGGAAAGTAAGCCCAAATTGCGGGCACCAAAGACCGTACCTAGTCCCTCTCGGAGCAATGAGAGTTTGCCTCCTGCACAGGTACCAACGTATGTACCAAGGCCCTCTTATGACATGGAGAGTTTGCCTGCTTCCAGGGTACCGACGAAAGAGTCATGGGTCCATCCTAGTTTGGAGATGGTACTCAAGCCCTATTGCCCCACTTTGATCCCGGCTAGAAAGCCTGTGTCCCCTTCTAATGCTGCCATCCACCACTCCATCCTCACCAATGTGGTGTGGCAAAGCTATGTCAATTCTACACCTTCCCCTGATGTTGGAAGGTACAGAGGAACCAAGAGAGGCACAACAAAAGTAAAGAAGAATATTCTCTGAAGAGACTTTAAAGTAATGTCAGATTGTTTCTGGTGTTAACCACTTTTATTTTGCAGCAACCAAGTTCAAGAATTGTACCCAGCAGGACTGTGCTAAGATTGTTCCAGTTCAAAGTTCAGCAACATAACCACTAAGCTTGTGCCTGACTATTAAGTCAAGAGACTCCTAGCCTGTAGGAGATTCATTAAGGACTGTACCCGGCTGAGTTGTGGTTAAGGCCATGTTTACCTTTCCCTTCCATGAACTCTTAGTGTAGGTGGACTGCTGATCCTTACACGCCACTTTGTATATTTCCCTTTAATTGGACTCCTAGTGTAGGTGGACTGCTGATCCTTACACGTCTGCTTTATGTATATACCAGCAGCTTCATAGGAACTCTTATGCTAAATGTTGCACTTATCAGGTGAATGCGTCTGAACCATGTTGGAGTGTTGATAACTGTGTAAATTGTGTAGTAAATATGTATATGGTTCTTGTACACAGGAAGGTATCCTCGTGTGGGTGTGTACATAAAAAATAGGTAAGGGTTGTACATAGAAAGATAGTCTAATGTCTATGTACATAAAAAGTGAGTCAGAGCTGTACACAGAAAATGTCTGTGTGCTGCACTTGTGCACTCAACACTAAAAACATAAATGATTCTTGTACATACAAATGTATAGAATGCTAAAGGTTTTTAGAAGTTGCTAAATAGGTGACACCCAGACTCCTCCGAGGGTAGTCTTATTGCTGTCGACAATCGCTAGCACCTGTCTCAACAAGAATAATAGGGGAGATTTCCCTTAAAATAGTACTTGCACACATAGTACCTTAACTAACTGACTTAAATGTACTACTTCAAGTTTCTCTAGTACATACACCAAAGTAAATATCTCACTTAAGAAAACACTTTAGGGATTGTAGCCTATTGAAGTTCAATTCCTGCCACTGTTAGGTACACTTCTTCTTCTCCTTCTTTGCGTGTGTGAGATGCTCTACCTGGCCAGTAGGTGCTCTTGCGAGCTAACAAATGAAACACGTAATTCTTAAAGTAACCTAGGTAGGTTATGTGAAGTGCTCTAGGGGTAAGTAGTGTGTAGCCGATAGACCCTAGCAGCCAATCTTACTGTGACCTAGCTTCCGGCTAGCCAGTAAGCCAGTATACCTTATGTGTACTAACAAGAAACTCATTGTTGGCGAGTAAAATGTGTGAGATAATAAAACTGTTTAGTCAGCTTGAAACTAAAGGTATAGAGAGCTGTGCTAATGTTTAGTTAGCCTCATAAAAATGTATAGAGAGCTAATAAAATGCCTCAGGAGCTAGAAACTACATGTTAGATAGCTGCCTAATTGTCGAGTAAGCTTTAAAATGTATAGTAAGCTTAATAAGAATGGTTTAGAAGCTAGAAACTAAAGGTCTAGATAGCTTCATAATTATTTAGATAGCTTTATAATTGCTTAGATAACTTCATAAATGTCTTAGAAGCCTTCTTAGATGTCTAGTAGGATTACTAGTCTACAAAATGTTTAGAATGCCTAGAAAATGTCTAGTAGGTTTAAAGGTACCTAATGTGTATAAAAGTGTGTCAGGATCTAGATTATGTCTAATTGGATATCCTGCTTAAGTCTGTCCTAGCTCCTCTGCCTTAGGGGACAGGCGTCGGGATCGACTTATTTTAAATAAGGGGGTTTGTGGTGTCCCCGCACCGGATTGCCTCCGTCGCCTTGTGGTGAGGTCCCCAAAGTCAGAGTCCCTAGGTGTAGGTGGGGTCCTCATCCTTATCTAGCCCCTTGTCACCCCTTTTGTAAATAAAATTATTTAAATTTAATGTATATATTTATATAGTTGGTGTACTTACCTAGTTAGCGTTGCAGGACCTGCGGGTCACGTGATGCGTTCCAAAGACTCTATGGTTTGTAGTTCAAGGACCTGTGGAGGAAGTCAGGTGTTTACCCATCAGGCTATGTAACGGTGAGTGACAGCTGACTTGGACCAATCCAAAACGGTCCTGCCCCTGTCCATATAAGGGAGCGGCTGCCATTGCTCACTCTCTTTCCTCATGGGCTGTTGACAGGGAAGGATCTGCGCTGCTGTCATCAGTGAGTTTAGGCCCGAGTCTTGCGGCGACGGCTGATCTTTACAAACTGTAATCAATCCCTAAGCACTCTGCAAGATCACCGGACCATATCTAACCCCTAAATCCGGACGGATCTTTGCAAATTACCCTAAATTCTAAGACATATCAAAAGTCAAGGTCCGCAACAACTGTCAGTCACTGAAGTGTATGGAGACTGTATTAACGAGACTGTTACTGTTCATTGGATGTACCGCAAGTCTTTAAGTAAAGTTTATCCAAGTTCAAGTTCAACTACCTTGTGGACCTTCAGTCATTTAATGCATGCATCTATCGTTACTGGGAAGGGCGGTGATAGGCCGGAGAATTACCTCAGCATACTATCCTTCAGCCTGGCGTCACGAACAATAGGATTAACCTTAACCCCTGATATACTGGAGCAATGCCTTGACTACACTACCCCTACCCCTGAGGCCTACCACATTTGTCACTAGGATTGATCATGGTGCGGTGCCCTTCTGGGTGTCCCTCCTGTCAGTCAAAGGGAGGTGTGTGTGGCCATTAGCTTCCTCACCTCCCAGCAACCCCGGGTCCCTGCTTTGGCAGGGATGCCACCTTTTTGGCTTCATGGTTGATACTTGGGTTAGTGTCCAGGTGGATGCTAGGAGCATTGTTGGTCCTTGTTGAGCTTCGGCACGCTTGCAGGTGCCTTTTTGCCCAGAGGGGAAGGGAATAAATAGTTAGGTGTCTCTCTCCTTTTGATGAAGGATTAAGAATAGACTCCATCCTCGTGCATTTTTGTGTGACATATTTTCACTTTTTATGCACTTAAAGGGATACTCCACCCCTAGACATCTTATTCCCTATCCAAAGGATAGGCGATAAGATATCTGATCGCAGGGGTCCCGCCTCCGGGGACACCCGCGATCTCGGCTGCGGCACCCTAGACATTCGGAGCACCAAGCGAACTTTGCTGCATGCTGGATGACTGGCAATGCGGGGCGGAGGCTCCTGATGTCACGGTCACGCCCCCTCCCATAGACTTGAATTGAGGGGGCGTGGCATGACATCACAAACGGGACATGACTGTGATGTCAGGAGCCTCTGGCGCTGCACCCTAGGCTCTAAGCGAACGCCGAATGCAGCATGGAGATCACGGGTGTTCCCAGCGGCGGGACCCCTGCAATCAGACATCTTATCCCCTATCCTTTGGATAGGGGATAAGATGTATAGGGGCGGAGTACCCCTTTAAGTAATAAAGCACATCTCTCAGTTTCTGACACATACATGTGCTCATACTATGTGTTAAACAATCCACACACTACTTCTGCTCCTTCCAGCTTACGTGCAGATGGCGCAGTCTACAGCACTTTATTTTCTCATGCAAAGAATACAGTATGTAGTAACCTGTACTGAAAACCTATTACTTGTATAATAACCCTGATTGCTTGAGACACCCTCCTGCATCCACATCCATGCCCTTGTGATCATCTCGCCGGGGCCTTCACTTACAATCACTGTTCTCTTTTTACAGGAAATATTAATTGATGACTTTTGCCATTTAGTGACTAAAACCAGTTTCTGAAGCACAAAGCTTCTCTCCAGGGTACGGCAGACAACTGTAATCATTTATCCTGCTGCCACTTTGCATGTTCCAGCTCTTGAAATTGTTGTAATGAGCAGGTACCCGCTCTATGGGTTGACTGATGGGTATGATAAAATTGGTGTACTTATCTGTATGGAAATAGACAAAATGCTGTAATGCCCCGTGGGGATGCAAGTTCACTTGGTAGTTTTCCTTTGAAGCTTTTTTCATATTCAGATGACATTTATATACTCTGTTGCACGTGCTATTACTACAACTCAGTGGCCATGGTAATAGATGTACAAATGATGGAGTACACTTTGCTTATTTAAAGGGGTATTGCAGGACTTTTTTATTATTTGACTGTTCTGCATGGTCTGTAAAGTTAGTGTAGTTCTAAATATAGTGTCTTTGCCTGTGTGTGATGGCTGGTCTCGCAATTCTTATGTAATGTTTTCTCCTATGTTCATTTTTAGCAGCATACAAAATAAGTGTTGTCTTTGGTCTTTCCCAGGTTGCAGTGCGACCCGAGACATTACATCACTAGTCATGTGTTGAAAGGGAGCGTGTCTGTTCTTCAATGGGTGGAATGACTGCTGGGTGGGAGATCATTCTTCACAGAGCTGCAGGGAATTGTAGTTTTAAGCACATCACGCATGGAAGGGAGCTCAGCTATGCTGCAATGATGGGTGGGGTGACTGATGTGTGGGAGCCCTCCGGCAGTGGTGGACCTTACACCCCCCCCCCCCCCCGGGTGTAGGTATACCACTGGTTACATCTATCGCCTATCATACGGGTTCATAACAGAGATCATGTAGGAAAGATTTATGTGTATTTTTAGTAGTGGATTTATGTACTGTGTCTGTGACAAAGGGGAAAAGATTGACAGAAAACACCAACAACATCCACTGGTTCCATCAACCTTGACTTGATTTTGTCTCTTTCCCTTGTAGCCTTTGTTTGGATGTTGACATGTTTGCCTGAAACAATCTGTCAGATGACACTAGTAATGTGTACTGTGTAAAAAAAAAAAAGTGATCATCCCTCCCTGCTTCCAGCTTGTGGTCCAAAGAAGGTTCCAATATTATTTACTGTGTAGGTCGGTGTGGAGCGCGAATATTTCAAACAGTGACTCCGGTCGGCTAATTTCTGCCCCGTATCCGGTTTTGTGACCCGACCTAAAACCATAGTATACTACAGCTTTAGGTCTGGTCACAAAACTGGATACAGGGAAGAAATGAGCCGACCGGAGTCACCGTTTGACTCCGGTAAGCTCATTAAAGTGAATGGATTTCAGCACCAGTTAGGCTGGGGTACGGGAGCGCCCGGTTTTCCCCTCCCCCAGCCGCATCCGGCAGCCGTAGGCTGCAATCGTGATTTGAATGCAGCCTAAGTCATATATATATATATATATATATATATATATATATATATAAAACTCAACGTGTGTGTGTATGTATGTGTATGTGTGTGTGTATGTTCCAGCATCACGTCCAAACGGCTAAAGATATTAACATGACACTTGGTCACATGTTACTTATATCTCAACAACAAACACAGGATAAGTGATTTAACCCTTACTCATCCCAATTTGCCAGGGGCGCGGTTTATGTTTAAAGTCCCATACAAGTCTATGGGAAATATATGTTACTGCATAACTTCCAAACGGCTGGAGATATTTCCATAATACTTGGTCACATGTTACTTATATGTCCACTTAAAATATAGAATAGTTAATTTAACCCTTAACTACCCCCATTTGTGAGGGTCAGGGTTTTTGTTTAAAGTCCCATGCAAATCAATGGAAAATGTATGTTCCCACATAACTTCCATACAGCTGGAGATATTTCAATACCTGGTACACATATTACAGGTTGGGATATGAGGACGGGATGGGAGGTCGGAATAGGAGGTCGGGATAGGAGGACGGGATAGGAGGACGGGATAGGAGATCGGGATAGGAGGTCGAGATACGAGGTCGAGATAGGATGTCGAGATAGGATGTTGACACAGGAGGTCGAGATAGGAGGCCAGGATAGGAGGATGGGAGAGGAGGATGGGATAGGATGACGGGATAGGAGGTCGAAATAGGAGGACGGAATAGGAGGTCGAGATAGGAGGTTAAGATAGGTCGGGATAGATGGACGGGATAGGAGGACAGGATAGGATGTCAGGATAGGAGGTCGAGATAGGAGAACGGGATAGGAGGTTGAGATAGGAGGACGGGATAGGAGGGCGGGATAGGAGGTCAGGATAGGAGGTCGAGATATGGGGTTGGGATGTGACAACAATATATGAGGACGGGATATGAGGTCAAAAGCTTCATCCTTTGTTTATTTTCATCCCCAACAAGGATTAGGAAGGAAAAACCGGGCAACGCCGGGTATTCAGCTAGTTATTTTTATAAAAATGGAGATAAACATTTTTATGAAGTATATTATAAAGGTAAATGTTTTGCCAAAATGTACAATATATAAAAAGGTTTTGAATCTGACAGTGCCCATTTAAGCAACGTTATTACTTTTTGAAATTTATTAGATTAACCTATTCTGGCCCCTTTTATGAGTGAACTGCAGCTAAACAGATATCCCTTCCCCCTCAATCCTAAACAGCCATAGCTATGTTGTGTACGGGCAGTAGGAAAGTTGCACTGTCTCTTTTGTTCCTGGTGTTGTGTATTTCTAAACAGCGATGCCAGGTGCTGTATCTGATGCCAGAGATAGACAGCACTGGTACAGCATCCGGTAAAGCTATTTAGAGATACACACCATCAGGAACAGCCTGCTACAGCCCCGACTGTAAGTACAGACAGTAGCAAGGAATAACACCGCCATGCTTGCACGCTCGGCTGTTCCCGTTTGGATGGCAAAGTCAGTATAACCAGAGTGACAGGTTATTTCATAAATATCCTATAATGGACAATGTTTTCATCAGGAATTTCCCTTATTATTATAATTTTTTATTTTTTTTTTCAAATTAACTGGCTCCAGAGAGTATTCTCCAGAGGAAGTTGTGTTGTTTTTTTCCAGTCTGACCACAGTGCTCTCTGCTGACACCTCTGTCCATGTCAGGAACTGTCCAGAGCAGGAGAGGAGATTTGCTTCTACTCTGGACAGTTCCTGACTGTTACGCCGAGCGCTCCGGGTCCCCGCTCCTCCCCGGAGCGCTCGCAACATCCTCGCAATTGCAGCGCCCGGTCAGACCTGCTGACCGGGTGCGCTGCAATACCTCTCTCAGCCGGGATGCAATTCGTGATGCGGGAGGCGCCCGCTCGCGATGCGCATCCCGGCTCCCGTACTTGACTCGCTCTCCGTCGGTCTTGTCCCGGCGCGCGCGGCCCCGCTCCTTAGGGCGTGCGCGCGCCGGGTCTCTGCAATTTAAAGGGCCACTGCGCCACTGATTGGCGCAGTTGGCTTAATTAGTGTGTTCACCTGTCCACTCCCTATTTATACCTCACTTCCCCTGCACTCCCTCGCCGGATCTTGTTGCCATTGTGCCAGTGAAAGCGTTTCCTTGTGTGTTCCTAGCCTGTGTTCCAGACCTCCTGCCGTTGCCCCTGACTACGACCTTGCTGCCTGCCCCGACCTTCTGCTACGTCCGACCTTGCTCTTGTCTACTCCCTTGTACCGCGCCTATCTTCAGCAGTCAGAGAGGTTGAGCCGTTGCGGGTGGATACGACCTGGTTGCTACCGCCGCTGCAAGACCATCCCGCTTTGCGGCGGGCTCTGGTGAATACCAGTAGCAACTTAGAACCGGTCCACCAGCACGGTCCACGCCAATCCCTCTCTGGCACAGAGGATCCACCTCCTGCCAGCCGAAGCGTGACACTGACATGGACAGAGGTGTCAGCAGAGAGCACTGTGGTCAGACAGAAAATAACAACTCAACTTTCTCTGTAGTATACAGCAGCTGATAAATACTGGAAGGATTAATGTTTTTAAATAGAAGTAATTTACAAATCTGTTTAACTTTTTGGCCCCATTTGATTAAAAAAAAAAAAAAAAATCCATTGGAGTATCCCTTTAAGTTTGCTATTGTTATTTCTTTGGTCTCATGAGTTTTCATTTCTTGTGACTGTCCAAAAATGAATCTTCCTAGTTTAGATAACAGCAAAGGCCTTGCTTTAAAACCTGCAGTCTACAAACTGTGGACCTCCAGATGTCGCAAAACTGCAACTCCCAACATGCTGGACAGCCAATTTTGGGCTGTTACAAAGGGATGCTGATGTACATCTCGACATGTTGCCGACAGCCCCATAGACTTCAATGGGGAGAACATAGTGTTTCCCAACCTGCTTTTGCAAAACTACAACTCCATCTTTGGCTTTCCGGGCATGATGAGAGTTGTAGTTTAGCAACAGCTGGAGGCGCCCTGGTTGAGAAACACTGAAATAGTCTAATTGTTACTGTTTGCAGATTATTTCCAAAAAGTATGTGCTTTCTAAGAACAGCTTGAAAACCTGGTTGGAAATGAATATTATCATTACTACTTTGGACAACTATGATTTCTGTTGTAGTAAGTCTTTAAAGGGGTACTCCGGTGCTTAGACATCTTATCCCCTATCCAAAGGATAGGGGATAAGATGCCTGATCGCAGGGGTCCTGCCGCTGGGGACCCCGGGATCTTGCACGCAGCACCCCGTTTGTAATCAGTCCCCGGAGCGTGTTTGCTCCGGGTTTGATTACCGGCGAGCACACGGCCGGCGGCGTGTGATGTCACGCCTCCGCCCCCGTGTGACGTCACGCTCCTCCCCTCAATGCAAGCCTACGGGAGGGGACGTGACTATAAACTTCACGTTTCTTTGGACACTTTGGAGTGCCGTCTTCCCCGTTTTTTCTTTTTTGTGGATTATAACCTTAGTCAGGCTCTGAGGACTGACACCAATGTACATAACGGAGTACTGCAGCCTTAGACAATTTATCCCCTCACTAAGAGGTCAACAGACATGCCCCCTCCATTTAGCTCTATGAGAGAGGCGGGGAGGCACGAGCGCTGCATCTCCGCCCCTCCCATAGAGATACATGGAGAAGGTGTGCTGGCCGCAGCATCATGCATCATGCTGCAGTCGACATGCCTCCTGCATGTGGAGAGCCCCTGCAGAGCTTGGGCCCCATACAGGAGATCACGGGGGGTCCAAGTGTTCGGACCCCCGCGATCAGACACTTGTCCCCTATCCTGCCAATATGTAATAAATTGTCTAAGGCTGCACTACTCCTTTAAAAACCCTCTACATTGTGTGAAATTCATAGCTTTTTCTTTTTTGCCTTTTGCTACAACAATGAAAGGCATAGATGCAGCTGTACTGGAATGAAACTAATGATGCTGTACAACTTGTGATGGTAAGTGTGCATAATATAGGCCAAAAATTGTAGTTACTAAAAAAAAAAAATATATATATATATATATATATATATATATATATATTGTAGTTATGGAAACCTTTTTAATATTGAATGTCAGATGTCCCCTGATATTGGGAACCATAGTAATATTATTGTTCTGCATCACAAGAGGTAGGAAATCCTACTGGCATAGTATGCCATGACTTGGCTAGCGTTAATGGACAAGTGAGTATGACCGTGGCCGAAACGCGAGCGCTAATGACAGCTTGACGCCTGCCTAGTCAGATTCGCCCCAAGTCATGAAGCTTTCAGCTTCTAATAAGCTACGTTGGAAAAGAGCAAAGCTGATGGAAGGGTTTTGCTAATGACAGGCGGCCTGTGGCTATTGCCAGGATTTTCTTTCTCATCAGGTTCGGCCATAAATTAATATGCGTTCACAGACACCGGCCTCATATTAGGTTGTACACAACATTAATGAGAACTATTAATATTCATAAGGGGCCCGCAGAAAGATAGATTATTATCCTGACTAGATCGGACTGATACACTGGGGCTGATGGTTAGATTATGGAGCACATGAAAATGACAGGAGACGTGAAAGGCTATTTTTCTGCAATGCTGGAATCAATTCTATGGCAGCCTGTGACACTTGTGGGGGAATCAGCATTGACCGGCCCAAGACATTTTGCTGCCTTGGTCCAAGAGTGAAATGTCGCATCCCCCATTAAAAAAAAAATCAGCAGCATTAGGTAGGCAGTTTAGTTCCCCCACATTAGGTAGGCAGTACAGAGCCCCACATTAGGTAAGCAGCATAGTTCCCCCACATTAGATAGGCAGCATAGTTCCCCCACATTAGGTAGGCAGCATAGTTCCCCCACATTAGGTAGGCAGTATAGTTCCCCCATATTAGGTAAGGAGCATAGTTCCCCCACATTAGATAGGCAGTATAATTCCCCCATATTAGATAGGCAGCATAGTTCCCCCACATTAGATAGGCAGCATAGTTCCCCCACATTAGGTAGGCAGCATAGTTTCCCCACATTAGGTAGGCAGCATAGTTCCCCCACATTAGCTAGGCAGCATAGTTCCCCCACATTAGGTGGGCAGTATAGTTCCTCCACATTAGGTAGGCAGTATAGTTCCCCCACATTAGGTAGGCAGCATAGTTTCCCCACATTAGGTAGGCAGCATAGTTCCCCCACATTAGGTAAGCAACATAGTTCCCCCACATTAGGTAGGCAGCATATTTGCTCCACATTAGGTTGGCAGTATAGTTCCCCCACATTAGGTAGGCAGCATAGCTCCCCCACATTAGGTAGGCAGTATAGTTTCCCCACATTAGGTAGGAAGCATAGTTCCCCGACATTAGATAGGGAGCATACTTCCCCCACATTAGGTAGGCAGCATAGCTCCCCCACATTAGGTAGGCAGCATCGTTCCCTCACATTAGGTAGGCAGCATAGTTTCCCCACATTAGGTAGACAGCATAGTTCCCCACATTAGGTAATAGGTAGGCAGCACACACATACCCTCCCCCGACACACCTACACACACACAGACACATTCACCTGGCCTGCGCAGTGCTTCTTCCCTCTGGCGGCAGCCGGACGAGTGACATCAGTGACATCCTCATGCGAGGGTCTGCGGAGGAACGTCACTTGCTTGATGTCCCTCTTCAGACCCGGGCTGTCCGTCCGGCAGGCTTACTGTCCTAAAGTGGCCACTGCGCTATTAAGGGCTGGACTGACCATGGACCTAGGTTGCCCCCAAAAAATTTAAATAAAAAAGGAGCAGCAAAGTGCCGCCCCTGAAAAGTGCCACCTGGGACCAATGGTCCCTCTGGGTGGCATGGTAGGGCCGGCCCTGAGCACTGAGAATGTGCAAACAGCTTTGGCAGCCGCTGCAACCAGGGCAACATTTGCATTCTGTACCCTAGGATGTCAGTGCTACAGAAGTGACAGGTAATAAGAATCTATACTTGAAAGATGAATAATATTTTTGTAGCAAGTCGACTGGATTAAATGTTGTGTATTTATGTCCCAGGATAGACATTCCTTTCTAGCTCCGTAAAATTTCTATTATAAACGACTGAAGCTACAAATGTAGTTGTAGCGTTTGTTTTCGCTTTTAAAATACAGAATATTAAGAAGATTTCTGAATACATTTTTTGTTCATAATTATATGGCTCAATTTATTCTAATACACTTGATACATTATTATGGGCGGAATTCTATGCAGTGCGGAATTCTAATATTTGCGTTCAGTTAGCGGACAGCCATTTTTGATGTGTGCCATTTTTCTATGGTAGGACCAACCTGCCCTATGGCAAGATGAACAGTTTACCTCATGGGTATTCAAGTATGTTTTCCAACCAGGGTGCCTCCAGCTGTTGCAAAACAACAACTCCCAGCATGCCCGGACAGCCAAAGGCTGTTCGGGCATGCTGGCAGTTGTAGTTTTGCAACAGCTGGAGGGACCCTGGTTGGGAAACACTGGTGTAATCAAACAGCTGTCACGCCCCCTCCCATAGACTTGCATTGAGGGGGCGGGGTGTGACGTCATGAGGGGGCTATGACATCACGAGCTTCCGGCGCCGGCTCCAGCATTTTGAACAGTTTGGTTCAAATGCTGAGCAGCGGAGTAGCCCTTTAAGGGTAGGGTCACACGTGCTGTATTTTGCTACATATTTGCTGCTGCATATTTTCCTACTCATTGAAGTCAGCAAAATTAGCTGCAAAAAATATGCAGTAAAATACGGCACATGTGACCCTATCCTAAAAAGGAAATTATGCTATAGAGGAAAATTGGTGAATGGTAGCCACAACACAACTATTCTTGATACACCAAATTAGAGTCTTTATGCCCAGAAGAGGTGAATAGAGTGAGCTTGCTAGGGTCTCAACCGAAATGAGGTCACCTTCGTGTGGTGGATTGGGAACACGATTTGATTACAGAGTGCATTAAGAGCCTCAATTTTTTTGTGATCAAATATAAAGTGCTGCTACAAACCTCTTTTTGGACACTTAGGGTTTATGGTGTATATTTTCATTGTGATTTTTTTTTACCTACTTGTTACACCCTACAACATATATACACTCATCCAATGTTGTACCTTCCACAGTCAAGTGTTTTCAGAGTTTTGTGCCTACTAGTCTATGGGGGAGATTTATCAAAACCAGTGCAGAGGTAAAGATGACCAGTTGCCCATAGCAACCAATCAGTTCGCAGCTTTCATTTTTCAGAGGCCTTGTTAAAAATGAAAGAGGCGCTCTGATTGGTTTCTATGGACAACTGGTCAACTTTTCCTCTGCACTGGTTATGATAAATCTCCCCCTATGTGTATTGTGGATACCCATTTTTCTCCATTTTTACATGTATTAAAGTGTACCTGTCGTCGACAAAAACTTTTTATATAATGTAGATAATACCATTATATGTATATTTGTTATATACATTGGTTAAAAAATAGGTATGTTTTTGTCCCTGCAGCTATTGCCTGTGCGCCTCTATGAGGAGTCCAAATACAGGAAGTGAGGGTGGACAAGCAGGGCTCTGTACACTGAGGACAAGCAGCGCTCTGTACACTGAGGACAAGCAGGGCTCTGTACACTGAGGACAAGCAGGGCCCTGTACACTGAGGACAAGCAGGGCTCTGTACACTGAGGACAAGCAGGGCTCTGTACACTGAGGACAAGCAGCGCTCTGTACACTGAGGACAAGCAGGGCTCTGTACACTGAGGACAAGCAGGGCCCTGTACACTGAGGACAAGCAGGGCCCTGTACACTGAGGACAAGCAGGGCCCTGTACACTGAGGACAAGCAGGGCCCTGTACACTGAGGACAAGCAGGGCCTTGTACACTGAGGACAAGCAGGGCCCTGTACACTGAAGACAAGCGGGGCTCTGTACACTGAGGACAAGCAGGGCTCTGTACACTGAAGACAAGCAGGGCTCTGTACACTGAAGACTAGCAGGGCTCTGTTCACTGAGGACAAGCAGGGCTCTGTACACTGAAGACAAGCAGGGCTCTGTACACTGAGGACAAGCAGGGCTCTATGCATGGAGGACAAGCAGGGCTCTGTACACTGAGGATAAGTAGGGCCCTGTACACTGAGGACAAGCAGGGCTCTGTACACTGAGGACAAGCAGGGCTCTGTACACTGAAGACAAGCGGGGCTCTGTACACTGAGGACAAGCAGGGCTCTGTACACTCAGGACAAGCAGGGCTCTGTACTCTGAGGACAAGCAGGGCTCTGTACACTGAGGACAAGCAGGGCTCTGTATACTGAGGATAAGAAGGGCCCTGTACACTGAGGATAAGCAGGGCCCTGTATACTGAGGACAAGCAGGGCTCTGTACACTGAGGACAAGCAGGGCTCTGTACACTGAGGACAAGCAGCGCTCTGTACACTGAGGACAAGCAGGGCTCTGTACACTGAGGACAAGCAGGGCCCTGTACACTGAGGACAAGCAGGGCCCTGTACACTGAGGACAAGCAGGGCCCTGTACACTGAGGACAAGCAGGGCCCTGTACACTGAGGACAAGCAGGGCCCTGTACACTGAGGACAAGCAGGGCCCTGTACACTGAAGACAAGCGGGGCTCTGTACACTGAGGACAAGCAGGGCTCTGTACACTGAAGACAAGCAGGGCTCTGTACACTGAAGACTAGCAGGGCTCTGTTCACTGAGGACAAGCAGGGCTCTGTACACTGAAGACAAGCAGGGCTCTGTACACTGAGGACAAGCAGGGCTCTATGCATGGAGGACAAGCAGGGCTCTGTACACTGAGGATAAGTAGGGCCCTGTACACTGAGGACAAGCAGGGCTCTGTACACTGAGGACAAGCAGGGCTCTGTACACTGAAGACAAGCGGGGCTCTGTACACTGAGGACAAGCAGGGCTCTGTACACTCAGGACAAGCAGGGCTCTGTACTCTGAGGACAAGCAGGGCTCTGTACACTGAGGACAAGCAGGGCTCTGTATACTGAGGATAAGAAGGGCCCTGTACACTGAGGATAAGCAGGGCCCTGTATACTGAGGACAATCAGGGCTCTGTACATTGAGGACAAGCAGGGCTCTGTACACTGAGGACAAGCAGGGCTCTGTGCAGTGACGACAAGCAGTGCTCTGTACACTGAGGACAAGTGGGGCCCTGTATACTGAGGACAAGCAGGGCTCTGTACACTGAGGACAAGCAGGGCTCTGTACACTGAGGACAAGCAGGGCTCTTTGCACTGAGGATAAGCAGGGCCCTGTACATTGCAGACAAGTGGGGCTCTGTACACTGAGGACAAGCAGGGCTCTGTACATTGAAGACAAGCAGGGCTCTGTGCAGGGAGGCTCTGTGACATGCTGCAGGCTCACACATGAGGATGATGATTGACAAGCCCTCACAGACACACACAGGCAATAGCTGCAGGGACAGCATTTTTTCACCCAAAAATATACACATTTTTTTAATTAATGTATATTACAAATATACATATAATGTTATTATCTACATTATATAAAAAGTTTTTGTTGATGACAGGTACACGACAGGTACACTTTAATATGATTACAATAAATATTTATTTTTTTATTATGGATTACATGTATTTTCTCATGCTTCCTTATTGGTGGTAATTGTTTGATAGGCTTTGACTTAGAATAATGATCTTTTCTGATGTATATATATGCCCATTTTGTTGCTGTTTCACTAATGTATGGCAGTATAACCTATATAATCTCTGATTTAATAGAAAAAAATTCAAAATATTGATGGAGAAATTATGCAGGAAGGCATTACAGAGAAGGTGAACTTGATATTTTTTCTTTGTCAAGCGTAATACAGAGGGATGAAGTTAGCTCCCCAGAGGAGAGAGCAGACACTTTGCTCTTTTCATAGCTAAAAAAGGACATCTGAGGCCTGGTTTATGTGCTGTACATTGTGGATTTCTTTTTCACTGTATGTAAATTATATTCACTTTCTACCTACTATTATATTTATACATCAGTGTTTTCCAAACAGTGTGCTTCCAGCTGTTGCAAAACTACAACTCCCAGCATGCCTGGACAGCCTTTGGCTGTCGGGGCATGCTGGAAATTGTAGTTTTGCAACAGCTGGAGACACACTGTTTAGAAAACACAGATATATAGACCTGGGTTCCCTACTATACTATTGAGATTTAGGATTAACATGTACTTATGCAGGTACTTTCTTTCTATTACTCATCTGGTCAATCACAGACAAGTAACAGAATGCTAGGAGTTGTAGTTTTGCAACAACTGTAAATACACTGTTTAGAAAACATTGATATATAAGGCAAGGTTTCACTATTCTATTATTGAGATTTAGGAATAACATGTACTCACACAGGTACTTCCTTTCTCTTACTTGTCTGGTCAACCACAGACAAGTAACAGAATGGTAGGAGCTGTAGTTTTGCAACAACTGGTGACACACTGTTTGGAAAACTCTGATATATAAGGCAGGGTTTCCCTATTATATTATTGAGATTTAGGAATAACATGTACTCAAACCGGTACTTCCTTTCTCTTACTTGTCTGGTCAATCACAGACAAGTAAGTGAATGATATAATTTGTAGCTTTGCAACAGCTGGAGGCACACTATTTGGAAAACACTGATATATATAGGGCAAGGTTCCCTATTATATTATAGAGATTTAGGAATAACGTGTAACGTGGTTGCCTGTAAAAAGTTTCAGAAATCTGAGATCGAGCTGACATGGGAAATTTCATGGCAAAACTGCTGCCAAGCTATTTTCCGCTTCTCTGCTGCCCGCACAGTGCCAATCCCATTTTGAGCAGAACAGCTGATGTTTGGCTGACTAGTTACTAGACTGCCTGACAACTACAATCTTTTCTGTTGGGTTTGGGTGGCACGATCCGAGCAAAGAATCTCAACTTTGATCGTAAGATGTGGCCATAGGACCATTGCTCTATTTTTTTATTTTTTATTTATTTATTTATTTTTACTTTGATATTTTTGTGTTTTTCTGTGCTTGTCCTGTGTGTCTTGATGTCTGCCATATGTATTGGTCTACCATGCTATTGATACATGCATTATGATAAGTGAATTGTTTTTGTTTCTAGTGTATGATGTCGACATGTATGTAAACCAAAGACTGCCTGAACATTGTTACTGTATAGAATATTCCTTCCCTGAGCAAATCTTCTATTTAAACCAATTGTTTTTTTTTTTTTGTTTTTTTTTACTTTTAGTGTTTTAGGTAGCTAAGACATTTTTATTACACATGCACCACTGTACATAAAGCTAATCAACAGATGTCCTAAAATTCATTGTATTAATTTACAATATCAGAGCGTACTTGTATTTTTTAAAAACCTGCATGGATTTGTTGCATTAACCCTTCAGGGTGGTGACAAGGTGATTTTAGGGTTCTCACTGCTGTTATTGAGCACTCCCTCTATGGTGCACGGCTAATTATTATTCTCTCCATTTTAATGGCATGACCAGAGCTGTAATGTTTACCAGCAGTATTCACACAGGCACTTCCTTTCCTCTACTTTTCCGGTCAATCACAGGACAGCAACTACTCCTTTTTGCTATGTCATGATATAGTGCTGGAGAAAGGAGACTAGACTGAACAGGCTGCCACGGTGCCTACAATTAGACCGGACATTGCGACTGGTGCTGTATCTTGCATTTGGAGGACTTGTTTGATGAGTTACAGTGGGGATCAAAAGTTTGGGCACCCCAGGTAAAAATTTGTATTAATGTGCATAAAGAAGCCAAGGAAAGATGTCAACAAACTTTAGATTTTATTTCCATCATTTACACTTTCAAAATAAAAGAAAACAAAAAAATGGCGTCTGCAAAAGTTTGGGCACCCTGCAGAATTTATAGCATGCACTGCGCTGAGACTTGCCAGTGTCATGGAGTGTTCTCAATCATCATCTGGGAAGACCAGTTAATGTCAATCTCAAAGGTTTTAAATGCCCAGACTCATTTGACCTTGCCCCAACAATCAGCACCATGGGTTCTTCTAAGCAGTTGTCTAGAAATCTGAAACTGAAAATAGTTGACACTCACAAAGCTGGAGAAGGCTATAAGAAGATAGCAACACATTTTCAGATGTCAATATCCTCTGTTCGGAATGTAATTAAGAAATGGCAGTCATCAGGAACAGTGGAAGTTAAAGCAAGATCTGGAAGACCAAGAAAAATATCAGACAGAACAGCTAGCAGGATTGTGAGAAAAACAATTCAAAACCCACGTTTGACTGCACAATCCCTCCAGAAATATCTGGCAGACACTGGAGTTGTGGTACACTATTCCACTATAAAGAGATACTTTTACAAATATGGCCTTCATGGAAGAGTCATCAGAAGAAAACCTCTTCTACGTCCTCACCACAGAAATCAGCATTTGAACTTTGCAAATGAACATATAGACAAGCCTGATGCATTTTGGAAACAAGTTCTGTGGACCGATGAGGTTAAAATTGAACTTTTTGGCCAGAATGAGCAAAGGTACGTTTGGAGAAGAAGGAGAACAGAATTTAAAGAAAATAACCTCTGTCCAACTGTTTAGCATGGGGGTGGATCAATCATGCTTTGGGGTTGTATTGCAGCCAGTGGCACAGGGATCATCTCACGAGTAGAAGGAAAAATGGATTCAATAAAATTTCAGCAAATTTTGGATGCTAACTAGATGCCATCTGTGAAAAAGCTGAAGTTAAAGAGAGGATGGCTTCTACAAATGGATAATGATCCTAAACACACCTCTAAATCCACGGGGGATTACATCAAGAGGCGTAAACTGAAGGTTTTGCCATGGCCTTCACAATTTCCTGACCTCAACATAATTGAAAATCTATGGATAGACCTTAAAAGAGCAGTGTGTGACAGGCAGCCCAGAAATCTCAAAGAACTGGAAGACTTTTGTAAGGAAGAATGGGCAAAGATACCTCAAACAAGAATTGAAAGACTCTTGGCTGGCTACAAAAAGCGTTTACAAGCTGTGATACTTGCCAAAGGGGGCAGTGCATGCTATAAATTCTACAGGGTGCCCAAACTTTTGCAGACACCATTTTTTTGTTTTCTGTTATTTTGAAAGTGTAAATGATGGAAATAAAATCTAACTTTTGTTGATATATTATAAGAATGTCTTATCTGTAACTTGATGCCTTTTGGAGATTTTTCCATCTTTCCTTGGCTTCTTTATGCACATTAATACAAATTTTTACCTGGGGTGCCCAAACTTTTGATCCCGACTGTACACATTACACCACTATAGATGACATGTAAACTGCAGCAAGATAACAGCAAGGAAGGGTTTACATAAAAAAGCCCCTGGTCTAAGCAGTGAACTGCTGCTTCTGCTGCTGTATATAAGCTAAAGGGTGGGGGAGAAAGGATTACATTCAAGAGGCAGCATTGTGTACATAGTAAGAAAATAAGTTCTTATTTACGTAAAGTAACAACTGCCAAGAACTTTATTGATAGAAAAAGATAACTGAGAAGCCATGATTTACCTTTCATGCATCGTGTGAACCTTTTGGAGCAGGCAGACAGGCTCAGATTACATGAATACAGTCTCTTTCTTCCATATTGCACCAGCTAAGCACTTCCCTTTTGTCCTGTAATTTGCCTATGAACAGGCAGTGGACAGCAGTTTTCAGGGAAGTGAGGCACCTAGGGGCCAAGACTTTATAGTTATTTTTCTGGAGCAAGGATTAATTTTGGTAAATTAACTGATTTATAAATAAGTAGCAATTTGTTGTGAATTGCCTTGGCTATCAAACGCAAGGTAGGTAATTGAAACAACAGGACAGTGGACCTACACTGGTCAATAAGATGTTTTTACAGGCCAGCTAAAGAGTAATGTAAATGGGTGAGCAGAGGATGGACCATAGTCAGTAAATCCTCTATTATGTTTATTATACATCTAACAGTAGTATTCTTATAAAATGCTAACACAGAAATGAATACTTAAAAAGCACTTTGTTTTTTGCCAATGTAATGCTAACTCACCAACAGCATTTCTGTTGTGCCATCTGTTTCATTCCAGATCAGCTGTATCTTTACATTTCATTACTGCAGCTGGGTCATGTTATCCCACAGTCTGACAACCAGAGAGCCTATTGATGTTGCTGGTTTCTCTTTTGTGGGAGATTAGCTTCATAGATGTAACATGCTGCACTCCGGCCGCTGACTCCGGCCATGAGCGCAGCGTCCCCGACTCCCGGCGAAGCCGGGATTCGCATCGCGGGAAGCACCCGCATGCGAATCCCCACCCGTCCATTACCTCGCTCCGCTCCTGCTGCTTCCTCTCAGCCCCAGTGCGCGCGTCCCCGTTCCTTAGGGGCTTTGAAATTTAAAGGGCCAGTGCGCCCATAATTAGTGAATGCACCTGTCCCCATGTTAGAAGTTGTTTGCACCTCCCACACTTCCCTGCCGGATCTTCAGTGCTCATTGCCTAAGAGAAAGCGTTTCCATTGCCTGTTTTGCCTACCTGTGTTTCCAGGCCTTCCTACTCCGAACCTTTGCCGCCTGCCTAGACCTTCTGCTACATTGACTACGCCTCTGCCTTATCCTCCGGTATCTTGCTTTGCCCAGTAACCTGTGTGGTCGAGCCGTATTGGGGGTAGCGACCTGTCCCCTGCCACAGAAAATCCATCCTGCCTTGCGGTGGGCTCTGGTGAAGACCAGCGGCACCTTAGACTCCGCTCCCCGATACGGTCCGAGTCATCAGCCACACAGGTAGAGGATCCACATCCAGCTCCATGACAGCCCACATGTGCGTGTAAATAGAGCCAGGGAAATAGCAGAAAATAACAGTCAGAGACAATGACACATAAGTAAAGGTCAAACAGGGCTTCTCCTGTCTTAATTTTTCAGTAACCAAAGAAATAAAGCCTTCACAATCAGGCATAAACACAAAATAAATCCTGCCCGTCTAGCGTTAACTATTCAGATCAATTCTGTGACTATACAGGTGGCTTACTACCAGCCACTCAACACAAAAGTCAACAAATGTGTCAATCACACACGTTACAATATCCCCTTTTGAGACAGAAAACCTTGGATTTCTCTGCAGATTCCTAACAGCCTCCCTCACAGCAGACTAACTCTCACCAGTTTTAAATCACAGTGACAATGTGTCTTCAGCACCTTTGTTGATCTGGGCTAGTCTGAAAACCTAGAGTGGCACTGGAGGGCCCCACTACCAAACCTGCCTTTTATTCTTTAAAAATCCAGGCCCAATGACAGGACTTACTAAAGACCCTAGCATGTTAGTGATTTTACCTCTTTCATGATTACCCATATGTCATCCAGCTTTCCATGGATGAGATATTCACTTCCTGAAGCTTGATATCCACAAATGACAGACAGCTTGAGAAAATATAGCGATCTCTGACCATTCCTTTTGCTGTGTCACACTGTATATGGTATGTATAGTATCAGGTATGGTATCTATAGTATCAGGTTTTCTACAACAAAAGATTCTCTTTACAGCTGCCCTCCACTGCGTCTAATAGATGAGGATCCTGAATGGGAACCTTCCATTAACTTAGAATTTCTTAATAGGGTATTTAAGATTTATCTCAGTTTTACCAAAATCAGCTATAGCTGAAGAAATGTACTTTTAGGATGAGTTATGATATCTAACACCATATGAACATAGTATGACAAATACGTTTGTATAGATTAGAGTTAGGGAGCAAAGCTACAGTGTCGGTTTGTTAAAATGACATATTTCAGATCAATATACAATCTATGCGCATTAGGCTCAAAATCATTAGTGAATATGGATCATTTCCTAGCTGTTTCTTCTAATTCCAATTTAGTCACCTGGGGGGAGTGGGGGCTGTTTGTAAGCATCGGACTGACAGGTTTCAGAAGTTTATATCCAAATCCCAAATTTCATCACTGCTGCTAATTTATTCCAGCACAAAGAGGGGAGAGAGGAGATAGCAGTGAGACCATCACCAAATGGAGGTTAAGAGCATATCCTAGTGCAGTGTTTCCGACAAGGTGCCTCCAGCTGTTGCAAAACTACAACTCCCAGCATGTCCGGACAGCCTGTGATGCCAAGTTATGTCTTAAGTGCTTTAGTGGCCTTACATATGTGGGATGGATTGACCCTTTTTTGTGATTTCATGGTCCCCCCAGGTTCAGCATTGCTGCGGAGTCTGGATGACTGTTGTCTCGAGCTTTTTCCAGTTGTCTTCTTTACGGCTCGAGACAACAGCTGATCACAGGGAAGAAGGCACGTACAGCTGGACCGCACACGTCATCAGAGGGCTGGCTTATCAGGGAACCTGGGGAGACTATGAAATCACAGAAAATAGTGTGGTAGCCTCGGGGGTATGTAGGGTAATTGGGGTGTTGCTGTTCTGGATAATAAAGGGCGCTGTTAACCCTTGTCACTCGTGACATCAGGGTGAGGGTTAAATACTGTAATGGTGCTGGGCCTATCGCCACCCTTCCCAAGAGCGACAGGTGAATGCGTAATAAATGGATTGTCCACAACCACTGTTTAACTGAAAACTTGCAGGAACTTTTACTGAAGATTTTCTGTAGCAGGCAATAGCAATAACAGTCCAATTAACATAGTCTATCTCTAGTTGAGCAGCGATTGACGGTTGAGATCAGACAAGCTCAATTTAGCTTTAGGAAGATTCCGGTGCATAGATCTGCTGGATTTAGGGGTGCATTTAGGTCCAGTGATCTTGCGGAGAGTAGCGGGGAATTGTACATAGCTATCCGCCGCAAGGCTTTGGCCTAGTAAAACGTACTTGAAAGTTGCGGAGGTCCTACCTCGTTCAGAGTCAGGAACCCAAGAGGGCGATCAATGGCCGCAGCTCCCTTATATGGGCAGGGGCTGGCCGTTTTGGATTGGTCCAAAACAACTGTCACTCAACATTACACGGCATTATGGGAGAACACGTGACTCAAGAACCACCTAAGGTCCTTCAACATACCATAAAGTTCTGAACCAAGTCACATGACCCGCAGGTCCTGCGACGCTAAACAAGTGAGTAATGAAATATACATATTTACAATGGCAATATTTATAAATATCAAGTTACTAAGGGGTGACTAGGGGCTAACTAGGGAAGCAGACCCCGACAGTCCTAGGGACTCTGACTTTGGAGACCCCCCCCCCCACCAAGGCACAGTATGAAATATGGTGCCGGGACACCACAATTGGTGAATTCACCCCACACATGGAAGGCAAGTAAAACACTTAAAGGGGTACTCCGCCCCTAGACATCTATCCGGGATCTCCGCTGCGGCAGACTCGCTCCGTGTGTAAGGATCAGCGATACAGGGGCCGGAGCATTGTGACATCACGGCTCCGCCCCTCATGACGTCACGGCCCACCCCCTTAATGCAAGTCTATGGGCGGGGGTGTGATGGCCGCCATGCCCTCTCCCATAGACTTGTATTGAAGGGCAGGCCGTTATGTCACAAGGGGGCGGGGCTGTGACGTAACGAAACTCCGGCCCCTGTATTGCCCGTCATTACGCACGGAGACGCTCTGTGTAGTAATGATAGCGGGGTGCCGCAGCGGGACCCCGGCGATCTGACATCTTATCCCCTATCCTTTGGATAGGGGATAAGATGTCTAGGGGCGTAGTATCCCTTTAAGACATAACTTGGCATCACAAGCATGACAGTGAAATGTTAATAAAACCTGGATAACCCCTTTAAAGTGCATAGAGCATAAGGTGAGACACTGCCAAATGATAGTGGAGATACCTATTAATAGTAGGGGAGACCACTGTTATAGGCCTGCATGAAGAGATGTGCCTTTAGAGCACGTTTAAAACTGAGGATGTTGGGTATAAGTCTGAGGGTTTAGGGGATTATATTCTGGAGAATTGGTGCAGCACAAGCAAAGTCTTGGAGACGGGACAGAGAGGTTCGGATTATAGAAGATGTTAGTTTATATTATTAGCAGAGTGGAGAGAACATGTAGGATGGTAGACAGAGGTGAGAGAGGAGATGTAGGGAGGTGCAGCACTGGGGAGAGCTTTGTGGGGGAGACTGAGGACTTTGTACTGTATTCTGGACTGAACAGGTAACCAGTGAAGTGACTGACAGAGGGGGAGACATCGGTGTAACGGTTGGAGAGGAGGATGAGTCTGACTGCGGCATTTAGGATGGACTGGAGAGGGGAGAGTTTAGAGAAGGGAAGGCCTAATAGTAAAGAGTTATAGTAGTCAAGGCGAGAAGGAATCAGAGCAACAATGAGAGTTGAAGATGTTTCAAAAGTAAGAAAAGAGCAGATTCTGGAGATATTTTTAAGATGCAGGTAAAAGGACATTAGAAGATTGAATATAGGGAATGAAAGGCACATCAGAGTCTAGCATAATGCCAAGACAGTGAACTTGCTGCCCGGAAGTTATAGTAGTACAACATACCCAGATAGAAATGTCAGGTTTAGGTAGATTAGTTGATGGAAAGAGTAAAGGAAGGACATGATGTTTGGAGCGACAGTCACTGATATATTGTAGGATTACAGGGGTGATATCACGGTGATGTCTTAAAGGGGTACTCTACAAACTGTTCCAAACGCTGGAGCCGGCTCCGGGTACTATTGAGGTCATAGCTCCGCCCTTAATGATGTCATGCCCTGCCCCCTTAATGAAAGTCTATGGGAGGGGGCGTGATGTCTGTCACGCCCCCTCCCATAGACCTGCATTGAGGGGGCGGGACATGACATTATGAGAAGGCGGGGCCATCATGTCACGAGCTCCCAGCATCGGCTCCAGCATTCGGAACAGTTTGTTCCAAACGCTGCGCAGTGTAGTACCCCTTTAAGCCTTTTCAATGTGTAATTAATACTTCTTTGATGCTTGATAAATTAGACAAAGAAGTCTCAAACCTCATTTTTAATTCTGCGCCAGAAAGCAAGGACGCCGATGTGACATGGTGTTTTCTCACTCTATAATCGTCACTCGCGCCGCCTGTAATCTAATATAATAGAACAGTTGCAAGTGTCAATTCCAGCTAATCTTGTAAATCCAAACGCGTCTGAAGTCTGAAACACAATGGTGATGGGAATCAGGGACGTGTGAGCCTACCCTGTATGCTGGCACTGTCACTATCTATGGCAGCCACCGCACACAGCTAGACAGATAACCAGCGTATAGGCAGATAAGAACAACAGGATTTTTATCAGTAAGCGGGTGCTGGTGGCAAGTGAAATGAATATAATCAATCTTCTGCCAGATCCACCATGTAAGCAGTATTACTGAAGAACCATGAGGAGCAATAAGGGGAGGCAGAAGAATAGAGGAGCAAGTTTAAAAAACATCCATCTAGTATCTGATCTTAGATTTAGCTATGTAAGCATAGAAGTGTGGATCCGGGTGGAATATGACGACATGGCTTATGGTTGTGTTTATCAGAGCTGATCATATGTGATAGACCTGAGCAGGGGTGTAGCTATATAGGTAGCAGTTGCACAGGGGCCCTGTGCATAAGGGGGCCCCAAAACACATCTGCCCCATAATAAACCAGTAGTTTTAATTGGCATATGGGGCCCTGTTGCAGATTTTGCATCGGGGCCCAGAACCTACAAACTATACAAACTAGGCTTCTGGACCTGAGGATGACAATTAGTCCATATTGTGATGTCACAGCGTCATCTGAAGTTATATATAGGTGTGATAGCCTGGGGGATGTGGGGTATGGGGAGCGTAGCTGTGCGGTAATTAAAGGGTGTTTGTTAACCCCTGCTATTCGTGACACCAGGGTGAGGGCACCTCAGTAACGCTTGTCCTACCGCCACCCTTCCCAAGAGCGATAGAAAGGTGTATGTCACGTACCGGCAGCACTGGTAGTGGATCCTCTGAACCAGAGAGGCGATGACGCGGGTTGTAACAGAGGACCGGTACTAAGTGGTTACTGGTTTTCACCAGAGCCCGCAGCAAGGCAGGATGGACTTGCTGTGGCGGTAACCACCAGGTCGTATCCTCCAGTAGCAACTCGACCTCTCTGGTGGCTGATATGGCGTGGTACACAGGGAGCAGGCAAGAGCGTAGTCGGACGTAGCAGAGGTCAGGGCAGGCAGCAAGGGTTCACTGTCGAGTATACGGTAGCAATGGGTACGGCAACTGGCAAGGCAATAATCACTGTAGGGAACGCTTTCTCAGAGGCACAAGGCACAAAGATCCGGCAGGGGCAGGTGCCTTTTATTGGGAAATCACAATGGGAGGTGTGGAACCAGCGCACCAATTACCAGTGCGCTGGCTCTTTAAATTTACTGAAGCCGGCGCGCGTGCACCATAGAGAGCGGGGCCGCGCGCCGGGACCCAGGAGCAAGGAGCGCCGCGCAGGGAGCAGGTGAGATGAACGGGGACGCAGCGTGTGAGCGGGGACCAGCCGCCACGCTAGCCGCGTCCCTGCCACAGTGAGACCCGCGCTCCCGGTCAGTGCGTTTGACCCGGAGATGCCGGGAACCCAGCACGGCGGACACAGGCAGCGGGCGCTCCGGTCCGGAGGTGGAGACCGGAGCGCTCGCTGTGACAGTGTATAATAATTGATTGTCCACAACCGAAGAGTTTTCTGAAACAGGATTAACTTTTACTGTATATTTTCTGCAAGCTTCAATAACAGAACAGTCTCTATGCATACAACTGCTTACTTTGGAGATTGACAAGTGTTGGGACTTTAGCATTT